>NC_142096.1:22950884-23250884 GCF_054644295.1 Miniopterus natalensis
GATTCAAATGTGGCCTTTTAAAATCAGACATTGGGCACCGTGGGTGGTAGGAGGAGAGCAGGAGGGAAAACAAGGGGACAGTAGCTTGAGTGCAAGAGTAAAAGCAGCTCTCGAGGTCAGAGTCTTTTTCTCTCCGCGGAGTCTCTGGATGCGTGTTTTCTAGAACCAGGGTTCTGTGGCTGTGCGGATACCAAGGGCGCAGTGTAGGTGCTGCGGACCTGGGAGGGCAAGGGCAAGGGGAAGGGTGGCTTTCCTGTCGGTCAGCCAGCCCAAGTTTGCAGACAGAACGCCGTCCACTCTAAGTGCGCCCACATTGCTGCCCGGCTCGCGCCGCGCCGCGGGCGGGACTCTGGATGCGTGTCCGCAGGGCTCCCCTTCGCCCGAGCTTCCCCGGGCTGGCGTTCGGCCCCTCCTGCGGGCGCAAAGCCAGCCAGCCTCCAAGTTCCTTGGGACAGGAAGCGAACTTAAGGGACTCCGCCTCAGACTCTTGCGAGAGGTGGCACTAGGATCGGGCTGTCCCCTGCGCCCCGCGGCCTGGTGCGCTCACAGGCAGATGCCCGGCTTCTCAAGAGCACCCAGCAGCCGCGCCAAGCCCAGGAACTGGGCGAAAGTGCCCCAATTCTAACCCTGAAGGGCCTCTTTGCTGCCTAGCTCGCTTTCCCTGAGACTTGATCTGGGTCAAATTCTACCACTTTTTCTAAATTACTCATCTCAACACAATCCAGGAGCCTTCTGGGCTATTGAAAAATTGCCAGGTACCCCTGAGTGGTGTGCACGTGCGTGTGTAACTTTTCTCCCTTTCCCTTCCTCTCTGTTCTCTAATTTGGGCAATACAGAAATACAGGTGAGAAAGCTCTGGAAGAGAAATGACTGTGCTGGGAAGGTTAGGCTGCAAAGGAAAAGGGGATTTTGCAGGTCCTCCCCCCCGCCCCAATAGGATGGACAACCCTCTCTTACAAGTCACCAGGATGCTTTGATGGGGGAGTTGGCTTTAATTGTGTGCACTGTGATATCATTCTTCCCAGTTTGGGAAAGAGTTAATTCCTTCCCAAAGACCATAGTTGCCCTTGTCTTCTCAACCTGGTTCAGAGATGCAATAAAATATGAAGCAAATTTATGATCTGTTTCAAGCATTTTATTGCTGTATTTTTAAATTCATATATGCACATATAAGAACTATGATCTGTGAATAATTTGAAATGCTATAGTAGAATGATACATTTTAGATAAAACATAACCATATCTTTATATAATTGTCTCAGATTAAAATAAAAAAGAAAAATAGATTTCTAATGTGGACCAAACTGAAAAACTAATGACAGCCATAAACTGCTAACCAACCATAAATTAACATCTTCATCAAATGCTAAAATGGTATCAGTGGTTATATAAAGCAATTATTATTTCTCCTTATAAGTTTTAGAATAAAGTTCAGGGATATTTAAAAGATCCATTATTTACAAATGCTTGACAATCTTAAAAGATTTCATATTTTATTGGGAGGATGGTTGCAACTCAAATCTGCTATGTTAATAGAGGTGTTTAGAGATGAGAATTTAGATTTAAACATAAAAGTGCTTCATGGCCTAACCTCATTTTATGTATTCATCTGCTCTGACAATTACTGGAGAACTTGGTATAAGAATTCCTTTGTTAAAATTCCTTTATCTACTCTGAAAAGAGAAGACAAATAATAGTTTATTGTGGGAGAGCCTCAGATTGATGTCCTATCTCTTCACTGTAAGTACAGTTACATTCGCCAGGTACAGTCTCTCTGCAGAGGTATGGTAAAAATTCAGGTGCCAGGCTGAGCCTGTGCCCTCCATCTGAGACGCCCATGAAAAGAAAAACGACTTTCCTAACCAGGCCTCCACAGAAACATAAAGAGCCATGGAAGAGAAAAGGAAATCAGGAAGCAGGGTCAGGGAATACCTACATTTCCTTTTGAGAAGCATCAGGCATACATATCTTTAAAGTGTAGATTTCTCAAGAGAGTGAAATTAAGTAAAATCTCGAATTACTCAACAAAATAAGCTCTTTTTAACACTTAGAAAAATTTTTAATGAAAACAAAACCCTTCTTTGAACTATGGGGGATCTGAGTGGCACACAAACTCAAATTATTTCTGCCATTCCACGGCTAGTCACAGTATGTTGCCCTCGAGGGTAGTTATGGCGGATGATCATCTCCAAAGGTCGAAGATGAACTAAGATCTTCCCTGGCTAAGTCCTACGACCACTCTTGAGTTTAACTTTTTGCAAGCACTGTTTACTAGGAGGACTTTCTTCCTTAAAAGCAAGTATTATTTTATAGTTTTTCTGGAAGTCTAGAACTGGTTCAAAATAAGAAGTTTTTACAAAATGAATACTTAATTTCAAAGCATGAAGGAAATATTACCTCTTGTAAACTTTTAGATTCCTAAAAAAGTTCAAAAGTGATTTCAAATACTTAAAGATATTTCATTTAAAGTATAAAACAAAGCATTTATAAAACAAAATATATGGGCCAGTCCTTAGAAGCTATGGAATAAAAGTACATTGCATTTAAACATTGAACATGTGATCAGAACATTTACTAAAATATGTGGGTTTTCGTGTAATAATGACATATTTTATATTCACTAAAATGGCAGTTCTTAGAAACAAAAGTAATAAGGAGCTAATGCTCTTTTGAGAACAAAAAAAATGTCCAACTAAAACACAGCTTATATTTTTAAGTGTTTAAATTTGACTCAGTGATAAATCATTAAATATTAGCACCTTTACCTGTTACTTATATTCCCTCTAGTTTCTCCTGCAAGCACGAAAATGGTGTAAGGGAAACAAAATGCTATCTCGACATTTACTTTCTGTGTAGTCTGCAGTATAGCATGCTCTCCTTATAAAAGTGAATACAGTTAGAAATCGAGAACATACACTACACCTCAAATAATTAACAATAAACTGTATCAGACTTAAAATTATCCAGCAGAACCAGGGTGTATGTGCTCTATCCAGCTTATACCCTGAATGGAGGTATAATTACTCACAGGAACATGGCTAATTCCACAGAGAGTTCTGCAAATTTTTTGTTTACTCAATAAATGTTTTTAAGAGTAAAACTGAAAATAAAGATAATTATTTCATAAATTGCCCATTTAAGGACATAATTGACCTTGATTGTTAAACAGTGCAGAACGGACTAGTTCACATGCACATGAGCACCTTCAGAGTCGAAGGTGAGTTCCCTTAAAACCTTAATGACTCACAGGAGTGTTTCTGGCAAAAGCAGAGTATCCCAGTGAAATCCTGTATGTCCAGTTACTGAAGGAGCCACCTTCCATTTTCATCAACAGCCTTCTGTATTATATGCTTTTATACAGTTTGAATTTCAGTTTTATGAGTAAATAGAATACTGTCCAAATATAATTGTTTTATTTGTTCTTTGTGGTAAAATGTTCTGCGGAAGACAAAGAACACATCCAATGGAAATCTCTCTCCTATTTCTTGTTGCTCTTACATATCTTTCTACAGAATAATAACAATTATTAAAGAATTATAGCCTAGCTAGGTCAGTCAGGTTAAAATAAACTTATTAAAAACTTATTATGGCCCTGGCCAGGTAGCTCAGTTGGTTAGAGTGTCATCCCCATATACCAAGGCTGCAGGTTCATCTCTGGTCAGGGCAGGGTGGTCAGGGCACATACAAGAAGTAACCAATAAATGCACAGATAAGTGGAACAACAAATAAATGTCTCTCTCTCTCTTTTCCTCTAAAACCAATCAATAAAAAAACACTTAAAATTTTTTAAAAGCTTATTAGTCACTGATATTTTTTGGATCTGTGTTTACTTCCCACCTAAATAACTAAGCTAAAATATATTGGAAAATACTCTGAACAATGAACAATGCTTTTAAGGGGAGTATCAGAAGATAAAAATATATGTATACATGTGTGTGAGGAGGGCTATTCAGACAGCAAAATTACTTCCTAAGTAAGTGCTACTTGTAATAAAATCTAACATGTTCCTCATAGAGAAATCAGACACGGTCATTCATCTGTGCTTTAAAAATTGGTTTATTGAATTCCTGATGTAAATAAAAGAAAATTAAAGCATTTTTCTCACGTAAAATCTTAAGACAATAACCTTCCTCATAAATCCACATGTACACCATTTTAAAATAAAAAGATAATATTAAGCAAGTGATTCAGGACAACAGTTTTTATAATATACAGCATTCCTCTGCTTAAAAAATATTTTAAACAAAAGTACTGCCAAATTATCTATTTAAAATTATGTAGTAGAGCTTTTTATGAATTAAACTTATCTTACTCAAGAAGGTATTATAAACAGAATAAACATTTAAAGCTAAAAAGTTCAAACATCAATGCTCACTGATTTAGATTAATATAGGAAGTAGAATACATAATAATTGCTTTAGAGAAATAATAGAGAGTTTTATGTGATCCCTCATTATAATTTAAAATAATGCTACAGGGAATGTAATCTTGGCTTGCTAACTTTTTCTTAATTGAGAATGCAAATATGAATACCTAATAATGCAATTCAAGTAAATAATAGTTTGCAACATTTGAGAATTTAATAGGTTAAAACAGTGCACATTCTACTGGCATATAATTCTTGTTTTATAATTATTGACATTATTTTACACTACAATCAAAACCTAGATAATTTTTAGCTTTGATTTAACACTGGTTTTAAGATTCCACTGTTAAATTAGAAGATGCTTATAGGAAAAGGTACCCAAATTATTTTTTATGGGAAAATAAGCAATAGTAATCATGCAAATTTTGAGTCAGGAAACTCCTTTCCCTTAGACTCGTGGCCCAAAACTTAATGATGAAATGAGAGAACGTATAGTGAAGTGTGTGAGAAAAACCAAAACTAGTCAGATGAAAGTTCCCATAAGGGTTGCTTATCACATGCCTTATTTAGCGATAAATAGCTTTTATCTTATTACCTTCAGAGCATTTAGTTTTTGCTAACTGAATGCATCATTACTGTTGGTCATTGATATAAAACATTACTAGTTATTAATTTCCTTTCATTTGAAACTAAGGGGAGACTTACAAATGAAAACATGGGTTTTTATAATATATAAAATACAATTCGAACAAAAAGTCTGAAGTCTCAATGACTGTATTTGGTTTTGCTTGTTTTTACCCTACAATCATAATGCCTGATGTATATGTTTTAATGTGTATGATTATGCACAGAGTAATTGCTCATTACAAAACATTACCGTAAAATAAATGATGGAAGATTGGTTAGGACAAGTGATAAATCCGAATTTTAGAATAGTTTTAAAGAGATGGATTTACTACTTACAACTACATTGATAATAAAGTAGTTGTGAAGACGTTGCTTTCCCTAATAAATTGTGTGTTCTTGAGGAAAGGTAAGCTAGTGCATAACATCACATCTAGAACAGAAGCCATGCTACATGAATGATCAAATCAATGAATAATGCATTAACCAATGGCAAAAAATCGTTCCCTTTTACAAATACATAAAAACAGTTCTCCAAAGGCACAACATTGTTAAAATCTCTCCTTTACAAGTTTACGTTTGCATATTGCATTACACTTTTCAAAATACGTTCACACCTCTTTCTGTGTTTAATCCTCATAATGAACCCTGGTGTTGAAAAGGCCTTTTTATTTTTATTTTGCAAATAAGGAAACTGAAGCACTGAGAAGCAAAGTGACTTGTTGATGATAACAAACCAGTTATGTCATAACTAGAATCCATGTCTTTTAACTTATTTCATCATGTCATTTTTTTCTACCCACAAACACTCTTTAATTTCTAGACTTAAGAGAGTCACAGGACTCTCTTGTTTTGGTTCTACTGTCCACTACTTTTGTATAATATTTTCTCAACCATTTAATTTATTCTTATTTTCTATTCTAAATTCCTGTACACACTTCTAATTATAAATCGAGCAGAAATTAAAATGGAATACTTTCCTGCATTCTCTCTGCTGTCGTATCATAGAAATGTACTACTAAGGTTTCCCCTTCAGGTGCTATGGCAGGCTAGATGTCCTAGTGCAAAAAGGATGGGTATGCTTTGTTGCAAGCAGGAGAGAAAGACTAGGGCCTAAATTGGGTGTGTGTGCCTGTGTGTGTGTGGTACAGGGATTGAGGAAAGGGTGTGCAGCAGCTCAGGGTGGGGGGTGGCTGAGCAGAGCAGTGGGAAGATAGTGAGGGCAGTCTTAGGTTGGGCTTTGGCCTCTCCCTCAAAGTAACTGTTCCACCAACAGTTTCCTGGATAAATAGATCATTAAAACATGATGGATGCACATTATGGAATATCAAATTCAGAAGGATCTAGTTTATAGAAAATGCATTTGTATAAATCAAAAACATCCACCCAAAATAATAATATGTTTTATAGAAAGATAAACATAAAACAATTAGAATATTTGCCTATGATGGGGAGGCTCTGATGGTGGGAGTTAGGGATAAAACAGATTAAGTAAACAAAGCCCAGGGGTCCCTGCTTGGACTAAGTATAGTTGTGTACCATGAACTAATGGGTATAGGGAGTAAGATTACTCAATCCTATGAACTTGAGGTTAAAGTAAAAAGAAAAAACAGACAAGGTCAATGGATGTGTTAAAAAGCAGATTCAATACACTGTACAGACAAAAAACTAGATGAAAAATCTAAAGAAATTACCTGGAATGTAAATTAGAAATATAAAATATGGAGAGAAAAGGTATGGAGTAAGAGAATAGAGTGAGAGAGTATAGAGTGAGCAAAGAGTGAGAGAATCTAGCAGAAGGCCAGAAAAAGGTAATATTTAAAGAGATAATGGATAAGAATATTCCACACTTGATGAAAGACACACATTCTCAGACTCAAGAATCACAAGCATGACAAACAGAAACTAAGAACATCGAAGACAAAGAGAACATGTTAAAGCTGTCCGAGAGAAAAGGCAGACTACCTACTGAATAATTAAACTAACTAAAGGCTAACCTCTTGAAAACAACAATGGAAGCTCTCACCCTAGACGTGTGCACCTAGTGAAATCATATTTTCAGAATGAGGGCAAAAATGAAAGCATCTTCAATCAAGCAAAAACAGAGTTTAGACCAGAAGACCTTCACTAAAGAAAATTTAGAGCATGTATTTCAGGAAGAAGAAAACTAAATGCTAGAAAATCTATTGGCTTATTAAGTATGGTAAGTACTTTATAATGTTATTTTTAAAAATAAATTTCCTTTTTGAAACAATAGCACACTTCTGAAATATTAGAAGTTATACTTAATGCAGCATGAATTACCTGGGTTTCATTACCTGCTCTGCCTCTTTAGATACAGCATCATCATTTATGTCAGATGCCAGACAATCAATCACTTGGTAATCTGATACTAGAAATATCTGAATCATGGGCACAATGCTGCATTGTGGCATATAACATTATATTCCATTACATAATATTGTAATTCAAAATAAAACAAATAAACTCCAAGTCCAAAAGGCGAGGTGTCAAGAACAAATACTGCTATCTAGTTTCTCAGTTTATAGAAGCATTTAGGAAAGACTTAACTGCCGTACTGGCACAATCTTATAGTTTACACTAAAGCCAAATTCTATAATCAATCCTGTGATGATTTCAACATTTGCTTCTACAATAAACCTAGTACTAATGTCTAGGGCAATTGCTGAATATATAATAGGTTTTGTGTGCTCTTTTACATTAAGTCTTACCAGTATCTAACTTGAACGTGAGTGGTCTTATATCAAAAGAAATTTTGTTCTATTGAGCCATACTATCCAAGTAATAAAAAACATTTATGGATGATTAAATATTGAAGTTGAAGTATTTAATCTACTGCAAAACTCATTTAATGCAAACATACCCTGGTGATATAGATATTATTGATATTATACTTGAGGGGAATATTTCATTCCATCTATCGCATGGAAATTTAATTTTCTTCTCTGTGAATTTGGAAGTTGTTAGACTGCGTCCATTTCCAGCACAAATTTCTAGTAGTACATAAAGTGTGTATTTACATATTAGAGAAGAATTTAAGTGACTTTAAAAAATCCCACAGTGCCTAATCTACTGCCATCTATTTATTATCACTGGTGAAAAATCATAGTATGTAGACACTTAAAAACACTATTTTAAGTTTATTATTATGTTAATTGTGATGTCCATTTTCACACCACCATCTTGTTTTACTTTATGACCAAGTACAAAGTGGACTGATCTCAGATCAAATAAAAATAGACACTTTTTATAACATACGAAGCAAAGCAATTACATTTGCAGAAATTAAAAACAAATAGATGAGCTGACGACATTTAGGTTAGTTTTGATGGATCTCTTTCCTTCCCTTTTAGCTTCTTTAAGATCTGGCTTTGTACCTAAATAAAACATCAGAATCTGGGTGCTGAATACCAATTAAGAAGCGGCTATACTCTAGTTGTACAGGCTTATCATCCATTATTTCTAAATCAAAACAAGTTAAAAGTACAGCTAACAGTTGCTTTATTTCACTAATTGCAAAAAATCGACCTGGGCATTTGCTGGCTCCCATTCCAAATGGCAGTATGTAATACTTCAGCCTTTTCCCTCTTTTGAAAAAGGTGGTTTTCTTCTTACCATTTTCTACAAAACGGTCAAACCTGTACTCCTGTGAAGAAGAAACAGAGAGTATTAGAACAAGAAAGTTACATGAGATAGTTTGAGTTCATGTCCACAAAGTTGCCAGCCACCCTGCCTGTCTTAAAAGGCATCTTTTAAGAAAATAAAACTCGACTAAGTGCAAATCACGTCTGAACTTTCCAAAAACTCAAATTCTACTAAGAAATTGCTTCTCCCATATAAAGTGAAATCCTATATGGCTTTCCTTCCCAATTCACATTTCTCTCCGATGCTGAGTTTCCTAAGTATAGAGGCACTATCTCTACTTTTGTTCTCTAAGGTGAGTCTTGACTTGTGGGCACTTGATAAACCAATGTTGGGTAGAAGGTCAGGGCTCTGGCACTGCCACCATTGTCGCTGAAGTAGGGAATAGGAGCTGCTAACTAAGGATCCATAATACGCTTTTTTCTATTCCTATTTGGTCAGCTACTAATGGGTGAAAACTATGAACTTAGGATTCAGTGCTGATGTTTGGATTCAATAGATATAAAATAATAAAATTCACATTAAGCACTAGAGAGGAGCTAAGCCACAAAATCAGTCTTCCTTGTTTTTTGATGTTGTACTGAATTTCTCCTATGACAGTTCTATTAGAATGAACTCTCTTTGGGGTAACTCTAGGGTGGCAGGTGTTTCTGATGTTTTCATAAATACATTATATTACTTGTTACTGAAAATGAGGGGACTGGTTTATCTCCGGTGTTTGGCCCACCATCTTAATTTACTCTCACTTGAGTTTGCAAGAGGAGACTGAGTGACCTTATTTCAGCCCATGGTGAATGAAACCATTGATTAAATTAACACGTGGCATGCATGAAAATGACCAAGCATTTCCTGTGCTTTGTGCTCATTGGCATTAGGCCTGTTCAGCACACAACTTTGATACGAACTACGTGAAGCGAAAAGCAAAGAAGCAGGTCAGATGGAAAGCATTGCAGGTTATAGAGAAAACCCTACAATACGTGGGTAGATTCTGAATTCATCACAAATGACCTGTCTCATTCCATGCCAGTATCACGTCAGCAGAATCATTTCCTTTAAAAGTACTGGGTTAATCCTCATTTACCTAGGAGATATATTTTGATAAATAGTCAAGCTTAGGAAACACACTTTGGGTAACTTCTATTCCCCTCTACCTTGCAAGTCAATGTGCATTAGAACACAAGTGTACTTTCCCATAGAGAAATTTCTAGATGTGTGCGAGTAGAATCTAATCAGTTCAAAACAAAAATATCTCTTCATCTCTAAGAATAAGGACACTCTTTGTTGACATATATTTTGGTACTGGAGCTAGAGTTACTATATAGCACTCTTTCCTGGTGACCCTTGTCCACTACTGTGGCCCAGGCCTGCTTGCCCGAGTTCAGTACTGCTGCTTCCTGACCAGTCCTGACCAGCACCCTTCCCAAGAGCTCCTGGCCTAGGCTAAATAGTTTAAGTTAATTTTGCCATGAAATTATTTGTTAGAAATGGTCTCACTGGAGTCCCATTGCTTAAGCTAGAAAATACAAAAGGAAAACTGAGCTTAGGTTATGACTTCATAATGTCCCGGTTTCATTAGTAAGCCAGAAGCTGTCATGGCTTCACCGCTCTTTGTGAAGCTGAACATGCTGCCCTCGGAGAGGCCATGGCCATCTATGCATAATGGTCCCCTACCCCTGTGGCCTTAGTTAGTGTTTACATTCAGTTCGCTCAAATTTCTAGTCAACCAGTAATGTCAGTCCTCTAATTTTCCATCACATTGTATCCAATTTCCTCATATTAACATCTTAGAAATTTATATTTAGTTGAATATACTATGAAACAATAAGGGAAAAGGCCAACTTCTTTTGCTGAGACTATCAAGGTCAAAAGGCACATAGGCATACACATATTTTTGAGTGGAAATTTATTTTCAGTTTGTTTTCCAATGCCAGAGCATGGAGAACCAGAGCAGGAAGTAATATTAGGAAGGGCTTGCAGCACCTGCTAGGAATATAGTCTGGTGTTAGCCAAAGAGAAGAGTGTAATAGTTTCATCCCTGAGATTTGGGGGTCACAGTGTCATAGAACAAAGGGTTAGGAAACTTGAGATGCACACTTTCTTTTGGAGCAACTTAAATACAGGATTTATCACCTTGACTTAAACTCTTATAACCATAATAGTTCGGTGCTTCATAATTAAAGTGGGTCAATTAAATGTAATATGATTAAGTGACTAAGAACAAAGAAATCGTAAGAGAGACGGTAAGACACTGAAATTCCCCATTGCTCCTCTAATGATTGTTGGGGATGACTCAATATCTTCCTTCTGCACAAGATTTGTCTAGGCTCCAGTGGTGGTAATCACATCCCTCTGGCCTCTGACTGATTTGGGACAGGGTGAACCAATCTCATCAGTGCTACAGGGGAAAAGTCTGTAGGGACATCTGGGAGAAGATCCTCTCTTGTGAAGAAAAACAAACAAACAAAAATGGTTCATCACTCTTTCTCCTCTGGACCTAGTTGTATGTGAATATGATGCCTGCAACTGCTGTGGCTTTCTTGCCACCAGGCTAAAGACAGGGCTAACCCATAGAAAATGGCAGCACCAAGAAATTCCAGGAGACTGGAGTTGTCATACTGTTTTATTTATTTCTGTATTTTTTAAGCACCCAACTAAGTGCTATGCACATAGTGGAGATTCCATATATGTTTGTTGACAAGGAATGGCATTCAGAAACAGAGAGATATGTGAAGGAAAACCATGGCCTGTGTTTGTAATGTAATATTCTAGGGTGTCTTGAGCTTGGACATCCTAAAACTATGCCTTGTTGGGTTGGGAGAATCTCTGTTCTGCTAAGGTTCTTCAGTGTCTTTGTGCTCTGAGAATAACTATAGTTATATCTGGAGTTAGTTTTCCTCATGTTTTTGACCCAATAACTATCGTCTGTTTTCTATATGTAAGGCTTGGTATTCCCATTCAAGATCTACAGTGTATAAAAGACAGGAAATAGGGAATATGACCTCTCATGAGCTCCTGGGTCAGGTCTCCTAGCGACAAATGGTCAAGGACAGATTTGCCTTCTTTACTGCTAGTGCATTGTTGTTTTTGGATTGGCATCTGCTATATAAGCATCTACAGCATCTTATTGCCATCCTAAGTTGTTAAGAACAAAAGGAATAAATTTATATGCCTGATAGTGGTAAATTCTCAGTAAATGTTTATAGAATGATTACCTGGGACCTTGCCAAATCATAAAAATGGTTCTGAACTATAATTATTAGTATTCCACCATTAATTTCAAGAAAGCAGTACCATGGCAAAGAATTAGCTAGTCAATTTTAACATTAGTCAGGCATAATTGACTAATGTTAAGTAAATAATAGTGTGCTCATCAACTTAAGTTAGAGCTACCCCGGTGATACTAAGCAGCTACAATATTGCAATTTTGCTCTTCCACAGGGTTAGTATGGACCCAACCCTTCTGATTACTATTAAGATTGGTCATATATTATGTAAAGTTCGGGCATTACTATTTACTATTCTACAGAAATACCAGACTATAAATACAAATCAGTGCACTTTCAATATTTAACTGATTTTTAACTTCCTGAAAGTCTAATTAATGGCCTTTCCTATCACTGAGGCTGGGTCAGCAGTGGAGGATTTGAGAAACCCAAAGAACAGCACCACAAATACGGTGGTGATTTAGTAAACATTTATTATTTGCTGGTAACTTTAATGTTGATTTTAGTATTGTAACATGAATAGTAAACTTAGTGACTATTGGAATAATCTTATAATGAAAATAATAATGTTAAATATATTAAAATTGTGGCTAGAAATAAAGCTATTTAAAATATTTTTCAAATATTAATTATTTATTTGCCCTATTTATTAACTATCTACTTGTGTGTGACAATTTTGATATTTACAAATGTGGAAATAAAGCCTGTTGTCCGGGAAATGTTCATTCACTCACTAATACCTTACTTCCGACTTGCTAAGATCATTCATTTAATGCCCCCTTTGAAACACATAGAAACCACATGTACATTCTCCCTCGCCTAAAATTTTTGCCTTGCGGCTAAAATCAATACAAATTATCTCATTGTATTTGAAGTCATCCTTTCTTATTAGTTTCCAAAATTCAACAATATTTTAATCCAGCGTGGCTGCATGACACCTCACTTAGAAATTGGGTTTAAAAGTGATTCAGCTTTTGAACTGCTCAAAAAGAGCACAGAGGTTTCTCTTTGAAAGATGGCATTTTATATACAAAAACTACTACAGCCACAGCATCACTTCTTGAGACACACAGGCAGACTGTGACTGCATTCAATCTGCATGCAGGTGGTGAACCTCCGAACTGATAGTAAGGGATGAGCTGGGGTGGATTAATTTTCAGTCTTTGATATTCATTAACTCCAGCTTTGGAAAAAAACACAAGGAGGTAACACAATTACCCTCAGAGCTTCACCCGTGAGCAGCAGCTTTACGATCTCAAGTTCATAATGCCACACTAATTGATCAAGAAGGGGCACATATCTTTAGTAAGAGATGAAAAAGTATATGGGCTTAACTAAGACCATGATAGTATTTGACTTTGGGATATCAACCCCATTCTGGAAACACTTAGCAAAATCATCATTATTTATTCTCTAAGCCTCCTGTCAATAGCTTGCCCTTTATGGCTTTTAACAATTCTCTGCCAAGCAAAACCTAATTATGCCTTAAAGGTAATGGTGGCCAAGGTACAATGTCCATTTCATTCGAAGAAACTAGCACTGAGTGTCATCACTTTATTCCTATTTATGGGTCAAGAAAACTTTAAAAGAGAGATCCCTAGGAAATGCTGCAGTAAAAAGGAACATTTTCCCATGGGAGGAAAGACAGAAGCCACCAAGCTGTCTCACATCCCATCTGGGACAAGGTGGTGAAGGGAAGAGCTAGAAAGAGCTCAGGAGGAAGAGGAAGGTGCCTGCAGGGCCTAAGCAGCAGCAACGCCCAGCTCCGTGTTCACTTACCTCTGGAGCGTCGAAGACTTCAGGGTCATAGTGCAGGAGGGGAGGGAAGACGGCTACCAGGTCGCCCTTTCGTATAAGGTAGTCCTGGGTCTCTGAGTGCACCGTCCAGTCCTCTTGAACAAAACGAATGATGGACGAAAATGAGCAGAGTCGTAAAGCCTCGAAAATGGCACTTTCTGAAGGAAAGCAAGCAAGCAACAGTTTCGTTTTGTTAACCTTTTACTTTTACTGGTTTTAAAATATTTATTTATTTACTATTTATTTCCAGCACCACTTATCCCCCTCATAACCTCTGCCACTTCTACCCATCCCCTCTCCCTCCGCAGTCATCACACGATTGCGCACGGTCATGGGTTCTCTCTCTCTTCTCTTTTACAAGCAACAGCTTCTTAAAATATGACTGCTCCTGAGGAGGGCCCGCAGTTGGCCATTAAAGCTCACCCCTGATAGCTCGGTTTGAAAGGGAAACCCTTTCCTGGTCACATCACTGAGCACCAAGAGGCTGGCTTTGCATGACCAGAGCGAGCAGGGGGTGGGCGGTGAGGCAGCTGGGGCCTGGCCTCAACACAGCTCGGGGACATTTCATAGACAGGCAGCAACAGTGCTGTGCTTGGGCAGGAAGTCATTAGTTAGGATTTTTGTAGGACGGAATGGTTTGCAGGAGAGAAATGCTGTGTTATGGGCATACCCATTGTAAATTAAAACCACATCCCAGTCAAACCACTGCTGGTGGGTTACTTCAGAACAGCTAGGCCTTTAAAGCCAGGTGGAGGCATTTAATAACCACTTAGGCAGTTAATAGTAAAGTGATTGTGGTGGTGTTTTCTGAGACAGCTTAACACTTAATTTCTTTTATGCTTGCTAGCTGTAAATAAAATGTGAGTCAGCGTTTGCTGGAAAAATTTCAAAGGGAAAATACTTTCATAGGATTCAGAAAAAAAACCTCTTTCCCTCGCATCCAGGGAAAATAGCAGCCACCATCATAACCTGGAAGATTCCAGAAGCTGAATGTCCTTGCTTTCCCAGTGGCCTTCACCTTTTGCTCCTAGCACGACAGATTTTATGGCTAATTTCCGGCAATTTATCCTGGCAGTTTGAGGAGGAATTCCTTTGGGAATAATATGCATAATTTGCATAAATCATTCTGATAGCATGCATATCAGCATGTAGCTCCTGTCTAGGTCTGCATCTCTGCCTTCATAATCAAAACTGACTATATTTTCACCAGAGTGAATGGGTCCTAGAATATAAAGCTAGATTCTTTCTAATCAACAATGTGAAAGAGAACTCTGAATTGAGTATTTTCCCCTTCATGTGGTAACAAATGGTTGTGTTTATGGCTTACAATATAGAAACACACACCATACACACACACACACACAGCTCAGTCTCCTAGGGTTTAGCAAAGCTTGGAAACATAGGTACCCATTATTAGATTATAGAAGCAGACTGGTCAGTGAAGGCTTGCATCAGCCAAAAATTAAAAAGAAATGCTGTTTCACTAAAATTTAAATCCATGCATGGCTTGCATCGCAATATCAAGTAGCCTTGGGTGCCTTCTCCCAGGAGGATTTTCCCCAAGCATGCATTTGTCTAAAGAAACGAGGCTGCGGTGAGCTGTGCGTGGGCAGCAAGGTGATTCAATGTGACGTACAGTGAGGCTGCCCGTATTCTTCTGAGCTGCCTTCGTTATTGTAATCAGGCAGAGTCAAATCGGTTTGTTGGTGATGAGGCCAGAAAAGAACTTTGGTTTTGGACCATGGACTCTCCTGCAGATAGCCACGAGGCACCTGACATGATGGATTTTAGCTGGCAAGGTACTGGCGACCAGCATTTCTACGGTGCAAATCGAGGGTTGGCCTCCCCTGTACGGCCATCAGCTCTGTTGGGTCAGCAACAGCACAGCATCATTTCAGCTTGTGGTGGGAAGTGGTGGCTGACATATGCAGCCGCGCTGTTCACCCACCAAGTCCAGTAGGGGTGTGGGAAGAAAAAATACAAAAGCAAAATAATCGTGGGGTGGCTGCTGTGGCGGGGCAGGCATTTAACAGTTCAAATAACACGGTCACATCGGATTGGCGGACACGCTCCCGGGAAGCAGGGCAGCTTGTGCCCACTGCAGTATCACAAATGACAATTGGGCAAGCATATCTTATGCAGAAGTTAATCACAATAATGGAGCGCAAAGTGTGGCTTAGCGGTCAGATCACAAATGACAAATCTGTTTTACCTTCCAGTACCAGTTATGTGTGCAAGACGAGGTTGGCTCTCGCTCTGAGCGATCATGCCGATAATCATTAGACGACAGAAGTAATGAGTTGCATTATTATTAACAATGGAGAGTGGGGCTTCTGTGGCTCTGTGTTGCCACATACAGGCACAAAAGCCAGCAGCTTTTCCACCAGCCGCAGTAAGAATGCAGGCAGAGCTACATGTTGAGAAGAATGACAACTGCACAATAAAAAAAATTGCAGCCTGTACTTGTAGTTGTCATAGTTGAGCAGACACCAGCCAGTGCCACTGACAGACCAGCTGGGCCCTGGGAGGGCTTCCATGCTGCACCAGGAGGTACAGTAAATTATCCTGCACGGTAGAGCAACATCTGTTTCTGTGCTAGTGCCGAACAAACAAGGCAATTTAAAACATACCAAGGGATAACCAAGCAACAATTGAACATGACCCTCATTTTTTCCCACTTCTCACGCACGAGGTGCTAAGCCTCCGTGTGCAAGCACTCCACGAAAGAGAGGCTGGGTTGGTATTTGATAAGGTGTTGTCAGAGGCACTTTACATAGTTCCAAAATGGAAAGAAAAAGCTTATAGTATTGTTATTCTTAGAATCTTCCTTCCCCCTTCTATCTTTATTCCTTTTATGCCAAAGCTAGCACTCAGTTCTCAATTCGCTCTAGAATTAAAAAAAAAAAACACACACAACTTTCCATATACTTATAAATATTCAGTCTTTAAACCTAATTTGCTATACTTAGTTCACATGCCTTCAAGCATTTGTCTTCCAATTTCCACTGAATAAATGCGTACTAATGAGAACTACAGCAAGCTGCTGAGGCAAAGCTGGGTGACTTGGGTCTGGCCTGCCACCAGCTTGTGATAGGCGGGCAAATTGAGTTAAAATGAAAAGTCTTGTCAGCTGAAATTCAACATGGTAGCCAAACAGCAAGCTGTCAATCATTCTGGGCAAAACAAGGGACTGCAGGTAATAAAAGGTCATTGTGATCATTAGTGCACTTGGCTTTCATATGCAAGTTAATTTTAATTAAACATGATCTCTATCTGTAAATGTTTTATAAAACTTATTGTACATAATGGATTGTTAATTTATACTAACATTTAGCAGTTAATAGGACCCTCTACTTATTAAGTGCATTGTAGAAAAACGGCTATCAAGAATGCAAATATTTGGGGGATAATTTACACCGGGCACTGTAAGGTGCGAACAATGGCAATGGTGATTAAGATAAGGCTGCCTGCATTTTATTAAGAACTGAGCTTTACCGACCAGTACACACAAGGAAATTGGTTTACCAAATTCTCACAAGGAGTCTACAATTCAGAGCCTGCGCTGCCTTCTTCACCTGGCTGGGGAAGATTTGTTTCTCTTCAGGATATAAAAATATTCTGATTCGGTATCTGCTGTGGGCAAAAAGCTGGGGAATGTGTTGACCTAAGATGCTTTACAATGTAACTGTGAAGAAAAAGGGCAAGTGAAGGAAATGGTGGTAGATAAAGGCACATACACTTCCTCTTTGGCCTCAGATCTCATTCTGGCTGTAATAATTGACAGATGATTCTCATTTGCAGGTTTAAAGTGAGGAAGCAGCGTAGGACTATCAATAATGCATGTTACAATGCAAACACAAATAAGCACATCCAAGTTTCTGCCTCACACTTAAGCCATGTCTGTGTATGTGGAATGAATGTACTGTGACATGGCCAGGCTGTTAATTTGGGTCATCTTAATGATTGGTGCAGACTGTCATACCATCTGATTAGCCATGGTGATCAGTGGATAGCAGCGGTGGCTGGACTGAAATGAACAGCCAGGCCCTGCCGCAGTCTGCTGGGGCTGAACACTTGGGCGATCTTAGGAAAAAGGTATGTGAGAAAGGGGGCGGGGGGTCAGGAGGTAGTGTGCTCTCTCAGAGGAGTGAGGGAATGGAGTGAGGGCCCAGGTGTGTGAGCAATTTTATGCAACTACCTGCCTTCAAGACAGCTGAGAAGGTAAATCTGACATTGTAATAATCAGATAATTTGAAGCAAAATAACTAGTTTTTGGCTCAACAATTGTATATTTTAAGTAAAATTAAAAATAAATCTGAATTGGTGCAAATGAATGCCTACTTTCACTATGCATTGCAGACATGGCCTTTGGTTTACTGCTAAAAAATAGGCATATAAAGTAAATAAACACATATTTAATAAACATTTATTCAGGTCCTACTCTGCTCAGGGCACTGGCTGCTGCTGCCAGTGTGAAATGGTAGCTGACATGTAGAAAAAAAGAGAACACAGTGTGTGGATTTGGCCTTGAAGGACATTGCAATTTAGGTAGTTCACAGTTGGAAGGTACATATAAACAGAAATGCTTCCCAAGATCCTAGTGAAGATGTTGTGCAATTTCTGATTGGATATCTCCAATGATGGCATTCACAAAGTCCCTTTTAGTGGAAAGTTACTTTTTCCTACTGGGCTGAAATTTTTCTCCCCTTTAGAAAACCCAAAGGCAAAAAGATCCTGATTCTTCTTCCACACACCAGCCCTTTAAAAATATTTCAAGACACATAGCATGTCATTTTTAAGTTGTATGTCAGTTGCTTTCAGTTTTTTGACATCCTGGATGAATTCAATTAGTAAACATGCCCCTAGATGTGGCAAACTGGGTGTGCTACATCAATGGGAGAAGTAGAGGAGCTCCTTTCTCTGCCCTAGATACCATGCTTGTATTCATGTTTTGTTGGAAGCAACATATGAACAACATATGAACAACATACTTTTCAAATAATATCACCACTAATTTGTTTTGAGCTTTCTGATATCCCAGAGGTTATCGGCGCTGGCTGTCCATTAGAATCACCTGAGACAGTTATAATAATAATAATGATAATAATAAATGCCCCAACCAGACCAATGCAATCAGAATCAGTGCATTGCGATCAGAATGAACACGTTTAAATTTGTGCTCTTAAACCTTGATCGCACATTAGAATCATCCAGGGAGCTTTTAAATCTGTCACCCTGCAGCCCAGGCCCCTGACATCAGAACCTCTGTGGGTGGGACAGGGTATGAGTACTTTTGAAACTTCCTAGATGATTTCAATGAGGAATCCAGGCTGAGAACCAGGGTTTTAAACCCTTTTCTGCTCAGCCACACATTTTCTCTTCCTACTCTGAGACAGTTGATTTTCAGACCTAAATACAATAATCTGCATTCTCATTAAATTTCTCTTTCAATCCTTTCAACTCCTGCTTCCAGCATTCATTATATTATCTAACCCTCTTAGCTCTGTGCCAAGCTGGAAATTTGATAAACATCCAAATCAGTATTTTTCACTTTTTAACCAACCTTTCCTTATATTATGTATAAAAATTTCACTACCTTATTTCTGATGTATCCCTTAAGAAAGATGCCTCTCCCCACCCTCCCACTCCCTGCTCTAGTTAGAGATTTCTAACATGAAGTAGAATTGATACCTCCTGTGTATCCCCACTGGAAGAGAGGACTTTGTAAACTTTACTCCTGTTGTCTAAATTATGTACAACTTTAATTTCTCAAATACACCATTATTTTATAATACTAAATAAGTTTTTTTCAAAATAACTCCCATGATTGTGCTAAATATACCACACTAAGATGTTAATAATAAGGGAGACTGTGTGTCAGGGGTATATGGAAACTCTATTATTTTTGTCACTTTTCCACAAATCTAAAACTATTCTAAAATGTAAAGTTTATTTTTATTTTTAAAAAGTCCACAAAATTCTGATGTGAACCTCTAGCCCCAACCTCACACTCAAAACCAACTACATTTGAGAATTAGTGATACATATCCAGGTAAAAAGTAGTGGTCAAGGTCTCTGGTCCGTCTCTAGAGCATTTCCCATGAGGTGACAGTGTTTATAGGTTAGCAATGAAGTTAGACGGACCTGGCATCAAATTCCAGCTCCTCCACTACCTAGTTGTATGATTTGAGGTGGTTAACTAATCTTTCTGAACCTTGTTACCCAATAATTAAAGATAATACTTGATTAAATAAACTAATATACATAAAGCAGTTAATACAGTGCCTGCCACAAGTAAAGTGATTATTAATACTGTCATTCTTAATGTCTCATCCTGAAATTAAAGGTAAAGTTAACTCTATCATCATCTAGCCCACATTTTCAGATCTTGTCCATGTGAATATCATGGCTAGCTTTGCTGAATCTCGATACAAAGAATTTCTCTTCCCTCTCTGTTTGGACAATGAAAAAGACTCCAATGATTCTGGTATGAGACAGCTCTGGGGTGAAAAGCCTGGGTGTGGACAGAAAACGAAGTTAAAGTCCTGCCTCTCTCCTTTACCTCCATGACCTTAGGCAAGTTATTTAGCACCCTGAGAATTTCTCATCTGTAAAAATAATAGCAAAATAATAGCTGCCCCAGTCCCCCACTATCTTGTGAAGATCACATGAGACAATATAAGTCCACAAAGTTGCTTTGAAATATTGAAATCATTAATAGATTTAACGTGGAACATGCCTAATAATCACTATTATTTGTAAGTAATCTTAATTTTTTCCAACTAATCATTCCTTGCTGTCCCCTCTCAACTCACAAAGAATGGGCTTAGAAGTCTCTTATAGAATTTTACTGAAGAATCACAGCAAGCTCATAATTCTGGAGTTACTATAATATACGATCTCCTCTTTTTAAGAAAAGTAATAGGATTTTGCCAAGCCCTAGTTTTATAGCACCCTTTTATTCCAATATCCCTCACTTGGACCACATTTGCAACTTTTCTCAATTTTGGGATATGTCATTGAACAAAATTGGGTGTCTGCAATTCATCTGAGCATTCAGGAGTTATAATCCACTTTGTCTTATGTTCTTATTTAGAGTACAGTTGCTCTTTTCATGTGTGCTAAGCAGAAAGTGCCCTCCTGTGTAGTAATGTAGACTTGAACTCGATACCAGCTTGGTTCACAAATATTTGAAAATAAAGAAAACAATATAAACACGATAGGGATGACACTGAGGTTAAATATTTTGGTAATAGCAATAGATAAGGTTCATTGAACCCACACTTTTTATTAACTTATTTACATGCATTATTTTGGTAAACCTTGAAGTAAGAAGTGCAACTCAAGATTATTTGCTACCCATTTATCAAAATTTCAATTTTGAGAGCTTCCATTCCTTGCACTATCTCTTACATTTCTCTTGGAGTTTTTCAAACTTTCATTTTATCAGCAACTCTTTCTATTGCAAATTAGGCCCCAAGTAACATTTATCTGAACCTGACTGTATTTACTAATTTATTTTAAATTTCATTTAAATTTAATGGTAGAGACCTTTACTAAATTAATGTAACATTTTAGTGAGGTCATAATAAGCAGAATCCTTAAAATAAATTACATAAATATATAAATATATAAAGTTGTATTTTTCTTTAAGAGAAAGGTTGAATGGTTTTAAAGAAAGGTTTTTGAGAGCATTGGATAAAAGCATAAATCCATTACAACTTCTTACAACAGATGATTGTGTGGTATTTAAAAGCCTAATGTATGCTACACATTTTAACTTTTGCTGACATGAGGTGTATATTGATGTCGGAGGAAATTTGATACATTGAGGCCTACAGGATTGAGCCAGGAAGGCCAGTGAGATACGCACAATGATTTGCTTCCCCTTCGCCCCGTTGGGCGCCATCTGCTTGACCAGTCTAGAGAAGTAATTTTTGTTCAGGAATAAGACACCCTTTTCTATGGCATTCTAACTTTCCTTTTCAACCTTGCTGCAAAATTACTGTACGCTGACATGCAATACCTCTGTAAAAACTAACCTCCTGTCCCTCGGCTGTACTAATAGAAAAACCTCTCTGTCCCGGTTTAAAAAAAATGCAGCATTCATTTCATCCTCGTGATCGTTTTCTTTTTTATATAATAATAAAAATTCAAAATATCTCTTTTTAAAAAATTGTACTTAGAATATATAGAACTCTTTCCTTCAGGAGATAAGAGGAAGCACATACACTCACATCATGGGGTACACTGCAAATATTTGATTCTGTAAATCTTGCCTTTTGTACGTATAGTTCAAACTCTTTTGTTGTACAGAAATACAGTTGAGCTATGACTAGATGCAGGGGTTATGTGTTGTGTTACTGAGTCATATAAAAATTTGCTCTACTCTGCATAAAACAGCTCTATCTATAAAACAGCGAAAGAAAAAATGCACACTATTTTCTAGAAGATTAAATTCTTGCAATGATTGTTACCTGGCCTTTGCTGGTAACAGGCTGTGAAAAACAGAAGTCCACCTTCCAGATGATGGAAGGCATTGCCTTTATCCAGGTGGACCCACACTGAGTGGGACTGTTGTTCATTTGTTGATGTAAGTGAGCCGTAAATTTATGGGCGCTCCAGGACAAAAATCTCTAGCTCTAGCTATGGACTTCAGTGGACCCAAATGATAGCTCTGGAACCTGCCATTTCTTTTGATCAAATAAATTGAAACCTTCCTCTTTTAATACTACAATTTTAAAACAATATTTTCTTTCAATAAGGAGAAGCTGAATAAAAAGAGAGCTGATGAATTTCAACTAACTTTTAAGAGTAATAACTGTCTACGAATAAAAACACGTATTCCTTGAAGTCTATTTGCTTTACTTCTTGAAACTTCTACTCAGAAAATACTGTGTTTCCACATAAAGGCAACTGTCCAGAATTTTAAGTACATTTCTTCCCCAATATTCTCAAAATAAAAATAATATTTGAATTTTAATAATGTGGGATTATTTTCTTTCACCAAGCAAATTTAAAATTACTTTGATAATGTATGCTAAAAACAGCAAACTACAAGGTGACATATTTTTCCTAATTGACTGAACAAGCTAGCCAACTGTCAGTACAAGGCCAGCTTCCAGCTACTGCTTCTGATGGGTTATGTCCTAACCAGTGGAACAACCTCTTGGGCCACTCTTCTTGAGGCCAAGTGGCAGTCAAGACCTATAGGGTCTTTGCATGCAGAAGGCCCCACCAAAAAACCTGGAACATATTTAAAAGTAAAAAAAATGAGGCCAACATGGGCTAAAATACTTGCCTACATTGTCAAGAGGATTGAAGCAATAGACATATATAAAGACTTACTCTTACGTTTGTCCAAAGGGACTTGGATATAGCAGAGGATATCACAGGATGAAATGTCAATACAGAAGGAACAGAGGATAACTCATTGATATGGAATTTCACTCTGGGAATTAAAGTTCATCATATAATCATAGTGGTCTTATCAAAACCAGTAAAGGATAATGCAATCCACTGTCATCAAAAGCTCACACCACTGGTATACGGGTGTATGTAGAAACAGAGAAACATCTCAGTCAGTCACTCCTGACATCAAATGTACTTAACATAGTGACCATGCATATCTCATGAGTCAATGAATATTTTATAAAATTTTGACATTTCACATGAAGTAATTTGTAGTTGTAGCTTTTTCTCCCCCCTCCCTTCCTTTTCCTTCCCTTCCCCACCCCAAGTGTGTTTAAATCATGAAATTTCAGTGGAAATCACTTGTACTACAATTTTGAGAATCATGCACTCCAAGCTGTATAAAACATCCTGATTGCTGCATGAAAATATAGACACCATTTTAGGGTAGAACAAATACATTCTGCACATAAGTTGCATTTCTGAAATGCTTTCTTTTTCAAGCTCCAAATACCTTTCTTGACAAGACAGAGCAGCAGTGTTTGGAAAGCATTAGCATGTCAACAGATGCTCAGAATCAAATGACTTAATAGGCAGAAACTTTTTTCCCCAAATAATTGCAAAGCTTTGGTCTAGCCTTTTGCATACCTTGCATAGTTAATTACCTAGGCCTTAATGTTTACATGCAATGAGAGTATCTCCAGCTATAAACTACATAATTTATAATTGATGTAAATGGGTGTTATTATGTCAATTAGGCAGCTGTGTCCTCCACCTCTTGGTAAACAGCTTTGAGTGATAAACTGAGTTTGCAGAGAAGTAACCTTCTTTTCTTCATAACAGATAAAAATAAATTACCTAGGTAGACCAGGCTGTCCAATTGTTCTCTGGTGATGTGGATGGAACATCCAGACCCTTGCTTTTGACCTGTTGACTGTAGCAAATGGTCAATTTCGTCACGCAGCACTGCCATAGCTTCTGGGTGCCGTAGAAGGTAATAGATCGTCCAGAATACAGTTGGAACAGTGTTTGCCACAGAGGCCCAGAGAAAGCCTAAATGATGTGCTGGGAGAAAATAAGTGAAAAGGAAGATTAATAGCGTTTATTACACTGATTAGATTTGCAGTGTGCTAATTAAAAGATGTTAGGACACAGACCCAGCCAAGGATCAGTGCATGCTAATGAGGACCAATAGGCTTCTGAAGTCTAATTTTCTGCTTAATGAGAATAGTTTAAAATGTAATGTGTGTAGGGGGGTGGGGTGGGGAGAAAGGGGGTGAGATAAGAGGAGTGAATGCAGCTTAGTTATACTCTCTCTCATTATCACCATTAAGTATCTTGTTTTACCACCTCAGCAAAAAAAAAAAAAAAAAAAAAAATCAATTATCACAGAGGGTTGTTCCAGAGTAAAACATTTTATCATTAGCCAATTAGAAAGAGCATAAAAATTTTCAAGGTCGCCATTTTGTCTTTTTATTTCAAAGGTCCATTGTAAATTATTCTATTTTAGACAAGTAATCATTGAGAAGTTTCTTACCTCCTATTTCAGAGTCCTTGAATGCATAGTATTTCTCCAGGATATCTTGCCTCATTTGAACAACTTCTGACCATCCTTGTACATCACCCAACTTTTCTGATGTCAAGTGTTTTATAAGTTTCTTTTGAAAAGACTTGACATTTCCTAGAAGCTCAATGGGTATATCTGATAATAAATATATGAATTTGTCATCAAATTTAAAAAAATCATCTTTAAGTTCAGTAATAAATTTTTTCCTATCATCAGCAAGAGATTTTCCATAGATAGTTACAAATGTAGTCTCAAATATTACTGAGCTGCAGAATGTCCACAGGTACGCCGTCTTCCAATTTGTGGTTTTAAGTAGTTGGGGTTCAAAAACTTGTTGTAGGTGCTGCATCACATCTTCCAAGAGTATATCCAAAGATTTCCCTTGTAAAAGTTTATAGCAGTCATGAAGTTCATTGCTCATGTCCTCATTGGTCACCAAATTATGGATGGCAAATGCTTTCCTTACTAAATTCTTACTAAACAATTGAAAGCTTAATTCTTGATTTTTCATCATTAACGGGAACTGGTAAGGGTCCAGAACAAATGTAATGTACTTTCCTAAAAGAAATGAAGAAATTAGCTCATTTGGTAGCAAAACAAACAGCGCCCCCCAAAAAAATTTTGAAAATATTTTAATGAAAATTAGATCTTAATAACTAACATCTAAGAAAGTACAAAGTTTAATAAAAATCCATTTCATTCCAAGGTCCACTACATGTCTCCTTTTAAAATGGAAGATGGTGGGAAAAACTCTAGAATCTTAAATTCTGAAATTCTTAATGAATTAATAAGACATAGTATAAATCCTGGCAGGGTAGCTCAGTTGTTTAGAGCATCGTCCCAAAGCACCAAGGTTACAGGTTCAGTTTCTGGCCAGGGCACATATGAGAATCAACCAATGAATGCATAGATGTGGGGGACAACACATCAATGTTTCTCTCTCTCTCCCCCTTCCTCTCTCTCTAAAAATCAATTTTAAAAATTTTAAAGTAGTGTACTCTTCAAATTTTTATTTTAACTAAGTACTCAAATATTTAAATTACCCTTTAAATATTCTCACAATCCCTTGATTTAAGCACTTCTCATATTTTCTCTCGGATAACAAAAACAAATAACAAATCAAGTTGGTAAGATGCCATTCCATTATTGCTTTTTTTAAAAAATATGTCTTCACTATATATATGTTTTTAGAGTATATCTTTATTGATTTCAGAGAGAGGAAGGGAGAGAGAGAGACAGAAACATCAATGATGAAAGAGTCATTGATCGGCTGCCTCCTGCACACCCCTGCCTGGGGACCGAGCCCGCAACCCGGGCCTGTGCCCTGACCGGGAATCGAGCCTCGATCTCCTGGATCCTAGGTCGATGCTCAATGGCTGAGTCACACCAGGCCGGGCTCCATTATTGATTTTTTATTTACACTTCATAAAGAGATTTTCCACACTTGGTATCATCTTAGCTTTGGCTGGATACAATAATTTTAACTCAAATAAATAAAGATGTGGTTTGAAGTGGTTACTCACAAAGGAATTCCTAATTCAACACTAATAGCAAATCACAGAAGGCCAGCATATTCATTTTCATAGATGAGAAAACAGTGGTTCAGGGAGATTTAGTAACATGTCCAAGGTCACACACTGAAACAGAAATTCAGTCTAGAACCCATTCATTCATTCAAATATTCATTCAACTTTTATTGAAATCCAGACACTTGGTTGGATCTCTTTCCTCTTGAGCTATAAAGATTTAAAGAAAACACTGTATTATATGGATAGTGATATAGCAGAGTTGTGAGGCAAAGAGTATAATCTGCTTTCGTCTGCTTTCAGGAGTTGTTAGAAAGGATTCTTTGAGGTGGTGACATTTGGTCTTTTCATACATATATCAGTGTTGTACAACCTTATCTGATTCAAAGACTTAAGGTGCTGATGAAAACTACAGATTCCTTCCTGATTCTGATTCATCAGGCTTGGAGTACTCTAGTACTATTTTAAGGCTCCTTCTAATTATATGTAATATGCTGATAATATTCAATAATAGCATTTAATAAGTCTTTCCTTCCCAAGAACATACATGAAGTTTAGAAGCTCCTACACAATTTAATCCTACTTATTGGCTTCTAGAAAAACAATAAATAATCAGAACTTGAAGTATGTAGGATCATTTACACTTTCCTCTTAACCTTATCATTCCTCTGTGAAGATAAATAATTCTCTCTTGTTATTTATGGTAACTCCAACAGCATCTCAGAACTTACATTTAATTTGGTAAAAGATTTAGGATAAAGTTTTGAATAATTTTCAGTCTAATCCTAGAAACAAGATAAATGTTTTCTTTTTGTTTTATAATTTTAAAGCATAAGTTAAAGTTTTTAATATACATAGAAATACATGTGCCATTATTTTTTTCTAAAAATAAATCATATGATTTATATTTTATTTATTCTATTTCCTCCTGATTTACTTAAGAGTAAAGCTAGAAATGATTATTCATTCTTGTCAGATCCCAAAGCTTCATCTACAAAATAAACTCAACTGTTTTTCCCCCTGGAGAGAGGAAAAAGGACTCCACTAGATTGGGCATATTTGATGACGTGTATTTTATGACACCTGTTTTACCATGGGAGCTCAATTACATAAAATTGACTCTATCTGCCTGACCAATAATTGGAAAAAAATAAATTCTCTTATTTTTCAAAGGCAAAACCTTAGGCAAAGCTGTGTATTTTCACAGGTGGTGATTCATACTTTTCAACTTTTGCTAAATAAAAGGATTTTGCTAAATATCTTTAGAGTTATTTAAAAATTGTCACTAAAGTTCAGAGAATGTATAAAAGGCTCTGTTTATAAAACATACATCAGAGTATATTTTGAAATTTTTCCTATCAATTTTCTACAATCATCAAAATTGAATTAGATAGACAAAACTATATTCAGCCATGACAGCACAAGTGACTGGCCACCAGCCTACTAAAGTCCAGGCCATACGCAGGTTAGAGTTTTTGTCTACAATTCATTACAAACATTTATTCCCCCTCTTCCTTTCTTTGTCTCTCTTTAAGGGTGAGGATATGGGAAGAAACTATAAAATTAATTTCAAATAAAAGAAATAAAAGCTAAATGTGGGAAAACATTCTGATTAGCAACCAATTATTAATTATTTTTTTAAATAAGCAGTTGTTGCATTTAAGGCTCTCTGATGTAAAAATTGTTACCGATCAATTTCAAGCAATTTAATTGTAGATAAAATTTCCACTGTTTTCCAGACTCTTTACATTTCGGGATCTTCATTTTCTCTTTCTCACTCTTATTTTAATTTTCTTTCAAATCAAGGCATTGTGTTTTATCTATCTTTCTGAGTAAGATATGGATTTCTTTAAAAGTGGACGTTTTGATTTTCTGGATTTTACTCTTCAAGTGGGTTTGGAAGTACTAATAACCCTGGAAATGTTAGCTGGCTTTCCAACTTCTAATCTTCAGTATAAACAATTTAAGCTAAGTTTTCCAAAATTAATATTAATTTAAACCATCTGTCCACCATCTGTTAATGTGAGATGCAAAACCAGAGTTTCTTTGTAATCTTTAATCAGACAGTTAGGAAAACACATATACATTCATAAAATAAATTTAAATTTCTTAACAAAGGGAATCTGAAAAGTTATTCTGAAGGCCATGGATTCTTGGAGCAAAATTAACTGTTCCTCTAGTGTAATTTTATGTAAATGAATAGCAAAGTGTCAACAGGCAAATGCCTTGTTCACAAAGATCACAAGGTAAAAACAATATCCTTTGCCATGTTTTTCAAAACAGAAAAGAATGGCATCTAAAATACAAATGTCAAAATGAGGCTCTTTTACAATATCATCCTTGTGAGCTGTATATTTGAATTTGAAATAGGGTCAAAAATTTTAATGTTTTCTTTACCAATCATTTCATTCTCTCCCCTTTTTAGGAGCTGCCTGGGTCTTGAGATGTTAACTCTAGTTTCCTGCATAACCTGTGCACAGGCTACCTGAACTCACCAGCCTTTTCACTTACTTCAAAAGCACTACTTCCTTCAGGAAGGTGAAACTATGTGAGGAAAGTATGTCATAAATGTCAAAAAACAAATCAGCTCACTTACAACTGGTGTCTTATATACAGGAAGTTTGACATCTGGATCATTATAAATTGAGTTTTGATGTTTTCATTTCTGATATTTGGTGCTTTACAGAGACACTTCCATGGGAATTCAGAACAATTATCTGACTATTTGGAGTAGAAATGGCCAGTCAACAAATCTGAGGCAAATTTGAATTGTAAAGAAATTTTCCATAACTATAAGCGTTTAATCTCCATGTTTAGCTGGTATATATATGTGTGTGAGTGTGTGTGTGTGTGTGTGTGTATATATACATACACATTAAATATTAAATATATATATATTTTAAATCTCAAGTTGAAAATATTAGTTGGAGGAGTGGAATATGAACCAACTTTTTATTTTACAAGACTGACCACATTTACATAGTCCCCCTCTTATTAGGGAGATTTCACTAGCTGGTGACAATGACGTACAGTGCTGCTTCACCAGGATGACATCTAGGGAAAATGACTCTGCGCCCCACCACACAAAACCAATTAGAGAACTATTTTCTGCGACAGGCGACGAATTTACGTAGTTTCTCATGAAAAGATGCACCTCTTAATTTCTTTATTAAGATGACATCCACGTCCCTTGAGACTTTTGGGAATGACAATCATTTGCTCATCACATAAGAACATTACTTGCTAAAATCACATTATGGAACAAGGGTGGAAGACTATTCCTAATTTCACATTTTTCCAAATGAGCTATTTTGCAAACTGATCATCAGAACCATATACATTAATAGGATATCTTGGCAGGAATTTACTCAAACTCTAGTAAGAAGGCAAAGAGAAGCAATAGCACATATTCTACTGTGGTCGTCTAATGTGGAGGTCAAAAACATAACCATAGTCAAATTATGTAGACGTTAGAAATTCAGCAAGATTGTCAGTATCTAAAACTAAGATACCAAGTTTCAGCAGAAATCAGTTGTTTTCTGAAAAGTGAATACAATTATTTAAATCTGCCAGAAGTTTCTGCTTAGGTTATTTCTGTATAATGCACTTTAAAAAGAAAACTAAAATTTTCAATAATGTGTTATATCTACCCATTAGAACATAAGGTTGAATTTTTTTAAAGTGACCTTTTTTAATGAAGCATATAGTTTTGTATTATGAAGCCAAAAGCTCAATTAGAGTAGAAGAACCAGCTATGGCCTTTATTTGTATTCTAGTAAGTATTTCATCAGCTCTAAGGTATTGGGAAATTCCTCATCAATCATTTATTATGAATCAATAAATGCTGGGCTCTGGACGAAATGTTGGCAATAGAAGAGCTAGCGAATAATGAAGGGAAATAGACAAGTGAATTAGCAACAAATTCACAACTTATTAACTGCTATGACAGACGTGATACTGGGAGGAGCGAGACTGGGGGAGAAGCATCAGCCTGACATGGAATGGTGAAGTGGTCAGTGAAGGCTTCCGGGAGGAAGCGACACGTGACTATGGCCTCAGATGATGAGACCAGGTCAGCTATCTTTTGAGGATAACTCACAAGGAGAAGATGAGCATTCTGACAGAATAAACAGCAAGAGAAGACCCAGGGGCACCAAAGGGCATGGTGTGCGAGGAGATTTCAAATCACTTGCTGCATTAATGGTGCGCTAAGCTCAAGGCAAGCGGTGGAAAGAGGTGAGGCTGGGGAAGCAGATGGAACCCTGACTTCGGAAACCCTTGCGAGGATTATGTTATATATTATAATTTCTCTCTTTCCAAGATGTGTGATTTTTTTCCATCTCAATTTTTCTGGAATCAGAGTGCATACAGTTACTTTTGGAAGAGACTTGCCAGCTGCCAGGTAAAGGAGGAAGTGGGATGAAACGAATCCTGCCTGCCCATGTTGACAAGCTCATCCAGCTGGATCATCTTTTCCTCCCAATTACATTAAAATGGTAGTGATGATATGAAGCCTCTCTATGTATCAGAAGGTAGCTTCTGATATTCAGCAAGTAGTTACAGTAAGAAGAAATTAACTAAGCTCTTTACGGATAGAACATACAATTCTGAGGCTTCTTAGAAAAAAATAAAAGGGGTTGAGAAAAGAAAACAGGTATACGTAAAGACCACCCAGATGAGACGAAGACCCAGAAGGTGCAGTGCTACAAGAGTGAAGGAATAGATGAGGGATCATTTCAGAAACAAATGAAGGATCAGCATTATCAAACCAGGTGGAAAGGTTTAGTCAGGGGAAGGCCTGTTACTGACCTCAGCAAGGCAGAAGACTGGTTATGGTTAGGAGGTCTCTAGGAGATAAGCAACTGGAAGCAGCAAATATAGGTAACTCTCGAAAAATTCCAATGCCAAAAAAAAGTAACTAGACAGAGAATATAGGAGAAGCTTAAGCATGGTTATAGACTAAGGGTAAGGACCCAAGAGAGAAAAAAATGAAGACACACATATGAGAGGAATAAATAATAAAATGTCAGCCCAGAGAAAGCAGAAAGAAAGGATCACGGAGATAGGTGCCTGGGTTGTCTTAAACATTCTTTGAAAGTGGAGAAAAGGAGTTAAGAACAGTTGTGAGACATGGTTCATTTGGTAGGTATGTGGGGAGCTGAGTGAGATCATACCTGGTGTCTTCAATTTCCTTTAGAAGGGGAGTGAACATGTTACCAGAGCCCAGTGAGAGACGGGGAGCTGGAACATACCTGCCCTGTCCCCAGCACACCCAACCAGAAGTCAGAGGGCAAAGGAGTGTGGAGAATCTAGACTGCAGAGGTCAACCTTCCAGAGCATAGACGGGACAGACAAGAGTCAAGAAACGGAATGGCCAGCCCAGGGGACAAGCTGATGTGAAAGGCTGTGCAAAGATGGCCCCAATACATTCTTGCTAGCTCTCTACATGTGCTCCTTTGAAATGCGACTGCCAGTCAGCCACTTGATCTGATAGAATGGGGTGGAAGTGAGGTTTTGTAACATCAAGAGGCCTCGCAACTTTTCCTCACACCCTCTTGAAACACTAGTTGACATGTAGTAAAGGTGTCTTCTTGAGGATGAACCAGCATGTGGACAAAGAGGTCCAGCCAGGCACGTAAATAAAGCCAGCATGGACCATCCAGCCCCAGTGAGGCAGCCACGGCTCAAGCCACACAAGTGACTCCAGGGAGACCTGTTATTGTTTTAAGGCATTAAATCTGCGGGTGGTTTGTTATGTAGCAGTAGATAGTAATGCATCTGAACAGCAGGGGCCTTAAGGGAGGGTGAACTGAGAACGTTCTAGCTTCTCTGCCTCGCCCTATGTGGTTGGTGTAGGTAGTAAACTTGCTGTGTTTTTTGTCTCTTGTTTTGTAAATATTTTATTAAAGTAGAAGGATAAGGAACATTTTCAAATTAAAAATACATTCTAGGCCAATGGTTGCTAGGGGCTTGTGGAGGGGAAGAGGAATGAATATGTGGAATACAGGGGGTTTCTAGGGCAGTGAAAACTATTCTGTGTGGCACTGTAATGGGGGATACGTGACATTATGCATTTGCTAAAACCCAAAGAACTGTACACCACAAAGAGTGGACCCTGATGTAAGCCATAGATGTTTAATAATGTATCAACACTGGCTCATCAGCTATAAGAAATGTTGGTATAAGATGTTAATAATAGGGGAAACTATGATCGGGGGGGCAGGGAGAGACATATGGGAATTCTCAGTACTATCTGATGACTTTTCTGTAAACCTAAAACTGCCCTACAAATAAAGCCCATTAACACATTGTAGCTTTTCAAAAACCATTCTTAACAGGAAGCTACACCAAACTATAATAGCAGATGGTGGCAGGAGAGTGGGGTTCCTTAGGTACCATCAAGAGTGTTCTATAATTTGTTTTCTTTAATATGAGGATCACTAAACTCAAGAACATAGTTTTCTTTTGTGTCAGCTCTACAAATAAAACAATACTGTACAAATATTCCATATTTTGCCTAAGAAAAATATAATGACATTAAAGAACCAGAGAGAAATTATATATGAAATGCTATTTACCACCAAGGAGAAGAGTAAATGTGTCCCCATGTTGATTTTGAAGAGTTCTCATGAAACCTATGGGATCTTTTTGTAACTTCAGGATCAGTCCAAAGTAAGGAAGCCAGCCTTTTAGCAATGGAGGCTCGCCAGGTCTCCTGTAGGAAAAAAGAAAAACAACAAAAAAATAAGTTAAATAAATTAAATCATTCTTATTTTAATATATGCATGTTATTAATATAGTCTAGAAGTGGACTGAATAAATTACACAGCTGTTTTCCATTATTTTATTTAGTGATTCCTATATAATCACAGAAATATACTTATTGAGCCTCTAGTATGCATGGCTTTGCGGTAGACAGTTCAATTCACAGCTTTTGGTGAGCGACTTTTTAAAGAAATTAGGTATTGTAAGGCCCAAATGGCTGGCTGAAAGGACAGATATATTTAGTCAACATTCTGCATCTGAGAGCTCTTGCTGAGCTCTGGGTGTTAGACATCAGATATCTTAGTAGCCAAAGTAAAGCTCTTCCTTATGAGATCTCGATTAGACTGGAATTAGGTAATTAGAAAGGGACATTAATAATCTTGAAAATTGTTTTATGCTGTGAAGAGTAATCAAAACCTCAACATCATTCCTACAAAGTACATTTTGTTATAGTCTTTTATGAATATTTTTATTCAAATCACAATGAATAGAAATATTTGTTAAATTTCACAACTTTTTAAAATACATGAAGCATGTTCAGTGAAACACTGAAATACTATGAATTAACAAACAAGTTTCTTCTTTCTTGACCTATATTCCTAGCAAAACTGTAACTCAAAAATTTCTTCCTAGTCATTTATTTGGGAAACGCAATCTAATTTAAAGTTAAAAAAAAAAAAATCAAAGCCATTTTACCCTAAAAGGAATTAAAACAAATATTCGAGAGAACTCTGGTGATTCTGTGTCCCATCTGTGAAGATGACAATCTATATGCAGTGCAACCCATTTAGATTAATCACAAGATATTACTAGCTCAGATCTAATCAAAGATCAAGATTATGATCATATGCAACATGGACTTTTATGTTCCTAGATTAACCCTATCAGAAGCTTTAATCTTCCCACAACCCAACATGGTGCAATTAAACTTAAAAAAGAAACATCAGGTCTGGGGGGGGGGGGCGGAGGGGAGTAATAAGTTAAGACAAACAAACAGAAAATCCCGAATGTGATAGAAATGAAAGAACTAGTTATCAAAACTTGGCTTTCGCCTGGCCGGTGTGGCTCAGTTGGTTGAACTACACCCTGCGCACCAAGAGGTTGCCAGTTCGATCCCCAGTCAAAGCATATGGCCGGGCTGCAGACTCGATCCCCAGTGGGGGGCATGCAGGAGGCAGCCAGTTGATGATTCTCTCTCATCGATGTTTCTCTCTCTCTCCCTCTCCCTTCCTCCCTCTATAAAATCAATAAAATTATTTTTTTAAAAACCATTGCTTTCTGGTTTTAGAAGACAATTTATGTCTATAAAAATTTACAAAATGTATGCTGCTGCTGTTTAAATACATATACGGTCCTTAGAAATAGGAAGACAAGACACATCCTATTCTTCACCCCTCCCCCCATTATTTTCTGGAATGCAACCTTTAACAATGGAGACTTGGGTTTTTTGAGAAATATAAAAGTGTACAAGAAAATACTGTCACAGTTACTGTTATATCCAAAGATTAAACAAAAAGAACTTGCACGTATGATTGTGGGGCAGGGTCCCCAAGTTAGCAGCTGCCAGAGCCCACAGGTTATCAACAATGACCCTTCCAAAATCTGCAGGTGATCTAGTTCACAAAATTTCCTTTCAATATATTAACTCTCTTCTGTGGTCCACTTTGACTCAGTTTTGCTTACTATTGCATGGATGTTGCATTGGGACAAAGATTTTCAAAGGCTTTTTGTCATATTCTAATTTAATTCCACTAATTTTCCTCTCTGCTTTGTCGCTCTATCAGAAACAGTATTCTTCACAAGATTTCCGCTGGGGGAAAGGATGGAGCTCAGAAATCCAGGGAATTGGTAACTTAACGTCCACAGTTAGGAAAACACATTAGGAGGCCATTTTATTGTTACAAAGATGAGAGGCTCATCATTTCTTACAGCTGTGTTCATTTTGGCAGCAACAGCTTAAAACTATTAAACACCATGTCACAACTTTGCATATTTTCAGGAAAAAATATAGTGCTAGTTCAACTTATGGCCCATTGAAGACAGAAAACAGAAATCTGTCTTCATCAGTATATTCGTAAAAAATAATTTAGGGGAGAACAGATATCACTGTAATGATCCAGACAGTCCCACTTGCACCTGGCACACTACAACTACTGTTATTTGTCTCCCTCATTCTCTGGCTTTAAAAATGAAATACTCACTGCCCACTGCTGAGTGAGGGGATAGGATGGCCCAAGTTTCAAAGCGTGAAAGGGATAGGTCCTGAAGCAATGATGAGCAACAAAAACAAAACAAAAACAAATATATGGATTCGATAACTTCACGTGAGCAGGCAAACAGACACTATGCAAATCGCTGACCTTCTCAGAGAAAGAACTATCTTTACTTAGAAGAACCCTTTCCATGGGTGTGTTTCGTTCCCATAAGGTTCTCTGGGTGTGACCTGGTCTAAAAGATAATGAAATTTCTCTGCACAAGATACAAACAGAAATGTGGGGGTTTGGGATAAGGAGCAAGAGAAATGAAGACAAGACTGGAACACAGGGGACAAAATGGTGAGGCCACCTCATCGAAAGCTGGGACTCTGCGCGAAGGACAATGACAGAGCTAACTGGCAGGGAGGGAGCTTGAAGGAACGGACATGACCAATCTTCAACTCTAAGAAGTTGGTTGCTGGCCTAGGAGCCACATGATCATTTTTTTAAATCTCAATACATTTCGTAAAATCTGTTGTACACACCACATAAGTTACGGCAGAGGCGGTTGAACGGGGAGAGGATCTAGGGTCGTGTCCAGCTCAGGACTTCGCTGGGTGAAGGGAAAGGGTCAAGGACTGCACATGCAAGGGACAGAACTTAGAGGGAGACTGCGACACAGAGAACACGTGCCCCTCGTCCTGCTTCAGTGTGGACCCTGAAAGGGACTCGAGCTTCCCACCCTACGTAAGACAGAAGTTTCGGTCATGTTTATTTAAAATATTTGTATAAATAAAGTCCTTAGATATCAAAGGTTATCTAAAGTGACCTCAGGCATTGGAGAAGTTGGGTCAGTTGAGCAGTTATCTGAGGCAGGCGAGGGAGGAAGGCATCCCAGTCAGGGTGCTGTATGACACAGAGCCCGTCAATGTTTACTTTTCAGGGAAATTTGGGCACAATGTACTTTTAAGTGAATAAACAGTAGAGTAACTACAGACCCACACCATATTTTTATTTTCCTTAAAAAATTCTGTGGATATAAATGCAAAGAGAAAGGCCTGGTGTCATTTACCACGTTGATGGTTGTAACTTTTGGGTGGTGAGATTCTGGGGGTTTGGTTATCGGTATCTTCTAATTTGCACGACATGAGAGTGCTACTGATTTTGAAGAGCACTTTTCAGTTATTTTGTAGAACGTCCTTCAATTTGGGCTGTTTGATGGTTTCTCGTGATCAGATTGAGGTTGTAACATTTTTGGAAAGAATTCCACAGAAGCGATGTGCCCTTCTCAGTACATTGTCGTTTTTGAAAGTTTTTTAAAATGCTATTTTAGTGTTAAAATGAAAGCCATGTACAGAAGTACAGAAGGCACTGTCTTCTAAAAAGTAGAAGATAGCAAAAAATACACTCTCCAAATGAGTCAAAGGCTGGCTCTAAAAATGAGCGCAACAGTGTTATGAAGGGTGAGTGGAGAAGCCGCCTGGGATTTACCATAGTGACGAGCAGAACCCACCCCACCCACACTTTGAAAATGAAGAGGAGGCACCGCGGTCTGACTGTGTAACTGTACAAGTACGGACACAGTGTCACCCAGGAGGCCCCATTGTTTCCATTAGGGTCTAGGGGACATGCTAATGAGGCAGGCAGCCATAGGAGGGAGGGGTGCTCTGCACCTGGGGGTGCAGCTGCCGGACTGTGACACTGACGTCCCTGATCGTCTCTTCAAGGCTCCACTTAGAGGAAGAAGCCTTGTAGCACAGGGCACACTGTCTCCACCGCCTCACAAAACTCCGAGGCATCTCACGTACAGTGAGGGAACAGGTTAATTTCCCCCCCTTGTATATGATAAATCATATATTCTTTAGAACTCTTAATTCATATGTTGAACATAAATGATCTGCTTAATATTTGTTTAATGCAAGTATCAGACTTACTGTAATCTCTTTTCAGGATGACCATTAATCCAACTCTGTCTAGAAAAATTATGTAATTCATTACCATAAGTAATCTCTATTGTTCCCTGCACTTAACCTTCATTTCTCCCCCCCTCCCCCCCATCCTGTAACCTGGCAAATGTCCTGATGCTGTGTGATTGGCACGTGGTGTTCACAGTCTCTGCCTCACAAAGAGGAAACAAAAACACTCCAGGATGAAAATGCCACTTTCCAGTCTTGATGATTTAACTCTGCTCTTTGGCAACTTTTGTGTCACTCTCGAAAGGTCTGTTAACTTTGCGGGTCATAAATAAGGCCTTTATTCTTGAAATGTTTTGGTTTCATCAGGATAGCAACTGGCTTATAACTTGATTTAATTTCCCAGTAGCAGAAATGTGCACTGTTCAAGCACTTTCAATCAAAGCATTAAATGTAATGGCAATGTAAAAGCAAGCAATACTGGATGGTCACAAATTTTCTATTATTGGCATGGAATTAGAGCAAAACCAGTATGAACATGACTAAATATATCCTCACACCCTAGAACACAACTCTGCAAGCCATATTGCAGTTCAGTCTTTAGCGATCAGTTCATCTCTAAAATTGTGTGATCCGAACAAAGCTTTGTCTGTAAAATGTGCCTTGTAAACTCAATTCCATTAGCAGATTTATACTAATGCCTTGATCAAGTAAGTGATTTGTAAATGGTTCTGTGGATATGAAGCCAAACCACATCCATGTAGGATTTCATTCAGAGAAGTCTATGATTGAGGCTTTTTTAAACTGAGAGAGATGCCTACGTTGGCACCATGGAAATAATGTCAAGGCGTATTTTTAAAAGCTATCATTTAAAATTGAATTGTGTCTCAAGCAGGCCTCACAAACAATGACCACACTACTGGAGTACATTTCTTTATGAACTTGACTCTGGTTCAGCAGGCAAAGTTCAGGCCCTCATCCATTCTCATGAGCTTTGGGGCAATAGCCTCCTGACTAGTCTTACCACACGGCATGACTCAAATTCCAGGCTCTGCCAACTACCACTGGCTTGGTGACTTTGGCCCACTGATTTAACCTATCTGTACCTTGGGTTCCTCATCTGTAAAATAGACATACTACTGTACTTTCCTCATGTGAGAAATAATCTGATACCTGCAAAGGACTGAAGGCAATGACTTGCACACAGTAAGCACTCAGAATGTTAGCTGATATTTTTATTACTGTTACAATCTCCACATCACTACATAAGGTCACCTAAAATACACATCCAATAATGGCTCTCTCCTAAAGTTTTCAATAGAGCACCAATTTTTAAGATATGATTTCAGTTGATTTCATATTTCCTTTATGTGCCTAATTTAGATTTTAGGTTATGGCTGCCATATGTGATTTGCTGGTCAGGAAAAGAGGCACCAGAATCACCTTTCTACTTTAAAAGAAACGACAACTGTTCAGACTTTGTAGTCTCTGAGTGGACACACAGCAAGAAACAAAACTGGTGCAGAAGAAGAGAACTGGATCTTAGGAGAAAGCCGGTCAAGAATGTTTAACAGCCCAGACAATTCTAAAAGAGGAAAATCGATTCATAATTGAAAGTTATTTCAACTCCTTAATTAAAATAGAAAACCATGCAACTGAATTTGTAATTTCTGAGAAGATCAGTTGCTAATTTATTTTACCGACAGGATTTGATTGGACTCCATGGAAGAGATATCAATTCCATTAACTCGTCATTTCTTACATTGGATTAAATCATTTGATTTTTGAATGTTTAATCAAAGATCAGAACCCATAGTTTTGTGGAAACTAAATTATAACAGAGAACTAGCCCAGAAAGCCTTGGAAATGACAATACAGACATCAGTGCCAACCATATATAAATGCATAGTCAACTTATCAAATGACATTTCATCAACCCGGGCGAATAAAAAAAAAAAAAGTTCCAAATTTTAAAGAACTGCACTAAAATAAGCAAACACAGCTTATCAGAACCATAGGAAAAGAATTAAAGGGTACTTGGTTTGCTGAGGTGGGAAGCCTGAGGACCATATGCTACATCTGCTTCATAATGCAATAATTCGCACCCATATTTTAATTTGGATAAACTATTAACATAGCATGAGATAATAGTAATCTCTACATTTGTAACACAGCACATGGCACTGAGAAAGGCAACATTTTGATCTTGTTATGAGTTAGAGGGCCTTTCTAAAGGGGAAATGTCATTCTTTTCCAAAAACTGGTTTCTAACTTTAGCTGGTGATTTTAAGTCAATGAATAAAAGGAGGGACTTCAGGAAATCCATCATCACTAATGTTAAGACATGGAACATAGAAGAAAGGGCATACTGTGTATATATACAGAAATCATTAATATTTTTAAATTCTAAAATTCTATATTTGATCACCTTTTACATAATTTAAACATAACTGTGACAGTGTGTTTGCTTATGCGACTCCCTCATAAATGCATCTTCCCACTTGATTTGTGAAATCAGTTTCCAGTGTTTACACCATGATCATCATTTAGGTCATGCTGGGTGGCTTTGTTTTTGTGTTTGCCTTGTTTTCTATGTATCCATCACTAGTTTTTATCAAGCTCTTTCAGTACTAAAATCTCTCTAAATACAGTCAGACATATGGTCCTGTACTTTTCATGTGTCTCCTCTTCTATTTTCCATCAACTTTTCTTCTCCTATATTTAATGAGAAACTTTCTGGATTTTATCCCTGTCACAGATTATTTTATTTCTACTCTTAGATTTCTAATTTCCAGGAGTTCTTTTGTGTTGCCTGATTATAATTTACACAAACTGCATTCCATTCTTGTCATAGGAAGGCGATTTCTTCTCTTAATCTCTCTACAAGTGTTAAACATAGTTCTTTGGGTATGTTCTTGTCCCTGAATTATCTGTTTCCCCCAACTCTCCTTTCCCCCCCTATTTCTTTGTTATGGTTCCTCTCTTTCATAACAGGAGCTTCCTTTCCCATCTGAAAATAAGACTGTGCATGTGTCTGAGGGGCTGGTAGACTTCACCTCATCGTGATTGGAAGGGGACCTAGTCATTAAAATGACTTAACAGAACTTAAGCATTGGGTTTAAACTTAGGTGTTATTGGCAATTTCCATGCAATTTCTATAGATGAAGAAACAGATTTTTATTTTCTTATTTTCTAAACAAAAATCTCCTCTTTAATAATTTTCTGGAAGAATCTATATGACTTCTGCAGAATCCCATAAAGAGAACAGGGTCCTGAGACTGAAAGAATTTTGGGAGACTCATGTGTTTTACAAATAAGAAAACAGAGTCAGAGAAGTAAAATAACCTGCTTAAAGTCACATGGCCACAAAGCAGCAAAAAAAGATCAGGGACCAGGTCTCCTGACTGCCAATCCGATGGCTTGATTTCTCTGCACCTTGACTGTCCAAGGAAAGTCAGGTATGTGTCAGGGTGAAGGGAGTCCTATCTTTCTAAAATCAAATATTTCTCTTTCCTGATAGTTTCTGCACTTGCAATGAGCCCAGAGGTGATAATCCTATAAAGTAAATAAACATAAGATGTTATCTCCCATAGGGCAACTACTGTTTGTGGCTAAATGAGCCAAGATGCAGAAACACTTCAAATAAAAGACTCAGCTGGAATAACACAGCAAAGAGGCTGCTGAGCTTGAAAGGGAGTCTGGCACATAGCCACTGTGATTCATAAACTATAATGTAATAAACTTGTATGAACAAAAATCTAATTTCCATATTCAACACTGGTTACCTGAATGAGCCATATGAGAGCTAATTTTTGGAAACAACATTAATTCTCTGGAAACAAAATGAGCCACTTGATACCAGCCAGAGCGTGGTAGCTAAAGGGTTTCAAATTCTACAACCCATGAATATCTTTCCCTTTCTCCAGATTCTAAGAGGCATCTCTAGAAACTTCTGAAATGGAATCTTAGTCTAGTGTAATGTTTGTTTTTTCAGTCACCTCTGGTTGATGAAAGTATAATACAGGGCCCGAAATTAGGCATCTGAAGCAAAAGAAAAGATGAGGGCATCTGAGGCTCAGAAAGTTTTAGCCTTCAATATCACCAACTCAGACAGATGCGTTATCTGTCGCAAAGTGATAGTAAAGTGTAATAAAGAATTTGTGGCACCTAAGTTCTTAGAGATTAGAGCCAGAAGTATTTACCCCCTAAGGCTCAGACTAATTTATCTTACCAAAATCTCAGTAAAGCCCTGAAAATAAGGAATATAAATATAAAATTTTAAGGAAATAGCTTAAGAGCTGTGGTAAATAGTAGTATGTTTTAAAAAAAAATCCATAGGAGTGTTATTCATGGACACCGACTGAGGCCAGGCTGAGCCACGCGTCTTCCTTTAGCCAGTGAACCATGTGCAGTGGTGCCTGCCACCTCTTAGCAGAAGCTTTATGAGCCATCACATGGCTCCACTGTTCTCTTCCTATTTCCACACGTCCAGAAATATCCCACATTGAAAGTTCTCTGTAAATCTGGAAACTAATGAAGACAATGACTCATGGTGAACATATAGATTGAACAAGAAATAAATCTTTCCGTTGTAGGCCACCAAGTTATTTGTTACTGCAGTGTAACTTAGCCAAAGATGACTGATAAAAGAGTTTAACAAAAAGAGACTTGCTTTGATTAATGGCACTTTGCAGACCTCATACTGATTGCAAAAATAAAAGTGTTGATATATACTCCCACCATCCTAGACCAATGTTTAACAGACACTTTTGATCCAATGTGCACATTATGATATTACAGACATATGGATATGTAGATATAACGAAAGTCATGAAACAATACTTACTCTTACTATGTGTGATGCACTTTAAAATTTTTTCTTCTATTTTTTTTTTCTTAATGTTTGTTGGAACCCACTAAATCCATTTCCAGTCCCACTAATGAGCCACAACCTATTATCCTATTTTCTACCCAGTGTCAACTGTGTTGAATGATCCCTAAATGTGTCTTCTTATTATTTTTTCTCCCAAGTTTTAATCCAATAGTTCTTGACCCTGGATTCACCATAAAATCATCAGGAAGATTTTTTTGAATAAACGTCCCCCCAACCTCAGAGATAACAGTTTACTTGGTGTGGGCTGGAAACCACTGTTTTAACATTTGGGAATTCCTCAGTTGCTTTCTCAGAGGAAGACAAGAGAAGAGCCACTCTTGCACAGTGTGACTAAGCCTGGTGATGGTGGAAGTGAAGTGACCTGTTCCTGGGAGAGTCAGAAAGATTTTAACCTTTTGTTTTATATCCAAATTATTGCTAACTACAGAACATTTTTAAATGAATTGTCATCACATGCATTTGATTGTCAACTTTCATGTAAATCATTTGGACATATATTTGTTTTATACTAATATACATGCTTTCATTCCTGAAAATCTGCCACCTTACTTTGGTCTCCCAGGCATAGAAGATCCTACAATTGTCTCTTATCTGATCATACAGTTCTTTTTATTATTTTAAAATAGGTTTTTATTGATTTTAGAGAGAGAGGAAGGGAGAGGGAGAAAGAATCATCGATTGGCTGCCTCCTGCATGCCCACTACTGAGGATGGAGCCCACAACCTGGGCATGTGTCCCGACCAGGAATCGAACTGGCGACCTTTTGGTGCACGGATGATGCCCAACCAACTGAGCCACACCAGCCATGGCCATACAGTTCCTTTTAGACGTCAATGATTTCAAACACATTGTGGCTACTTGTAGCAATTTTAATTAGCTGAGTCACCCATTAATCAATGGATTAATCAATTCATTAGTTCAAACAATGACTCTGTACTCAGTTTGTGTCAGGCATTCCTCTAACTGACAGGGACACAGGGAAGAAGAGACGCAGGATCTTCCCTGTGAAAGCTCAGTATTGATGAGGAAAGGTGTTAGGTTTATACAAAAAGACAACTAAGATACACTGTAATGACTGTAATGATAGGGGTTATTAAGGATTAGGTGCTCTACCTTGCAACTCACTTCTGAGTTTGACTCGGTTTTCCTAGGAAACTTCTGTAATTCCTTTTTGGTTGTGATTACCCTTCTTGAATTTAACACTCTGGTCTACGCACCTGCTCTTCTTCCTCCCTGTATATCTGGTCTCCACAGACCCTCACCAAAGGAATTTTGTTGCTCAACAGAAATGTAATGACATTTAATAATTTTACCTGTCCTGACCACGTGTGATTATGCTCAGATTCCCACATAAACATACAACTTCCAAAGTGGTTTATTCACAGTACTGCAGGGCATACTCACACCCTTTCTCAGCACGTGAGAAACATATTTAATTTCAGTGCTTCTTAAGTGGCGTTTCAATGGTCCCTCTCTCATGGAGATCTCTGTCTCTTGGTGAAATAGGAACTTAGAATATTTTATTCCTCCTGCTCTCTTCTAGCCTCTGCTAGTCATGGCAACTTTGTAATAATTTTTTTTCTTGTAATATAATGATATTCGTGTCACAAGAAGATTATGTTAAAGGTAGTTTAGTGAGAGGTGTTGGGGTACTTTTCCTATGTTTGATCTGAAAGTTACTATATACCTTTTCTTAAAATTTAAAGCTCCAGCCCTGGCCGGTGTGGCTCAGTGGTTAGAGGGTCGGCCTGCCCACTGAAGGTCAACAGGTTCAATTCCCGGTCAAGGGCATGCACCTGGGATACAGGTTTGATCCCCCACCCCAGTTGGGGAGCGTGCAGGAGGCAACCAATCGAAGGGTCTCTCGAACTTTGATGTTTTTCTCTCTCTCTTTCCCTCCCTCCCTTCCATTCTATCTAAAATCAGTGGAAAAACATCCTCAGGTGAAGATTAACAACAACAACAGCAAAATTTAACACTACAAAATGCATATTGCAATTTTTGCTGATGAGATATGGGAGAGTCAAGTAATTAGTAAATTCTGTACTCTAAAACCATCAACTGTCAGCCTTCCAAAGTGATCTGAGGTTTAAAAATATAATATGTACGATACCTTAATGCCAATAATCATTAGCATCAGCCTTCCATGCCCACATGCTCTAGAATCTGTTCATATGTTTAAAATAAAAATACCATTTATTTAATTTCAAAATAAACAAGAACATGAGTTAACAGAGGCTTCTCTCTAATACTACTACTCCCAGAAGGAAGATAAAAGTTGGATGCTCCACATGGGTCAAGTCTATGCAAACTGTGTATCTTTCCCTAATAAAATGAAGCAAATTGGTATAACTAGAGGTGTTACTATAAATTGTCTTATTATCCTAAAAAATAATTAGAAACAAAGTCAGAAAACATTCATACATAGAAATATTTAATGATTTATGCCACTCAAAAAATCATTTTCTAACACAGCCTGGCAAAGTTTTTTTACAGTTTAAATTATACTAGCTCTGGGATTTATTTTTTTAATTTGGACCTTCTGAGAAACTTATAATTCAAAACGTGAACTAAGAGCATGAGAAGATTTTCTTTGGCCCTCATGGGCCTTCCATCCATGTAAGCACAGCTTGTTCTGAGTGTACCTGGCATTTCCTCTCTCCAGCACCATGGGTTTAGGCTCAGAAGAGGGCAGTCCTCTGTGGAACATTGTACAGTTTTCACTGGGCGCCTAAAATGTAATGACAAGTGCTGATGTCTTAGATTCTAAAAATATATAAAGGTGTATTTGAGGTGAGGGAGCGTGGGGGGTGGGGGAGATGAGGAAGGGTGGCTGAGACCACCGGCTATGTACGGTAATCACCCGAGCTTTGGGAAAATACTACTTGAATAGTGTTTTCAGTGGCTCCCTAATGTTCCCAAGTCTCCTTGGTCTTCGGAGATGGCTTCTCTTCCCCCTGACAGCATCAGGAAGAGGCAGCTCACTCTTCCATTTTGCACCAGGGACAGAGAGATTTTCCCCTGGGGCCACTCTGCTACACTGCTGGTCCCCCGAGGTCCAGATTAGGGCTGAAGCTATTTCCACAGAATAAAATGGTGTGGTTGGAAGATTATCTGCGGCGGTGGATGAACATATTGAGACTTTGGAATTTAAAAGAAATGTTGACATGCTTCCTGGGAACCTAGGTTGGTAATCTTGGTGGTTTAATAACACAGGACCTGGAGTCTGGGTTTGATTCCTGGTTTCCACCTCCTCAGGGTACATTCTTCAGGCATCTTAGATTTCTGTATGTTGGCTTCATTTTCTGCAAAGTATGCCTAGTAATAACTCCTACCTCAATGGATGGTTGTGAGGATCCAATGATATATATGAAATATTTAGGAACATTGAAGTTTAAAAGAAAGGCTCTATTAAATGATAGCCATTATTGTGAACCACAGATAACCTCACTTGAAAATTAATAGATGAGAATGCTGAGCTAGAGATGTGCTGATGACTCGCAACCATTCTAAAATGACAAAGACCCAAAATAGAAATCTAGGCCTCTTGACTCCTAGCCAAGATTTTTCCAAATCACTGATATTTCTCAACTTTAGATCTTCAAAGACCACTGGCACATTTTCAAACCAGATCTACAAAACACTGCTCACTGGAACTATTTTCTCAGTTTTTTTCTTTAAATTGACTCATTTACTTTACATAAATAAATCACCATACAGAAAAAGAAAAAACAAAACATTGTTATTAAATTCTAGCTGGACATCCTAGTCTGCTGACAGCTCCAAGCCCACCACCTGTTCCTGGTTTAAATGGAAGATTAGCAAGTGTTACAGGGAGTGGAGACTTGGCCCTTGACTTAAAATGGTTTAAAGCAAACTGCAAAAGGTTAACTTCCTCCCAAGATGACTCAATGTTGACGCCATGCTGACAATGGCCTCCCGACCAGGGTAAGCTCCTCTGCTCATCCTTGCACTTTGGGAACAGCTGTCTACATACACAGAGCTGCCTCCGGAGAAAGGCCCCGAGGAGCCAGCATCAGAGAGGCAGAGGGAGGGAAGGCCGGGCTTGCCAAGACACCAGTGAAGTTTCTCCTTCGCCACCAGACCTCGACACACTAGGTGGGAAGGAGTGTTCTAAATGAGGTCACACAATCAAAGATAAAACCACTGTAACAAACAAGAATTTACTGACGACACTAGGGGGGGAAAAGCCTTTCTAGAGTACTCAGAATTTTTGCTTCTGAAATCTGTTTATTTACGTTAGAAAGTGTCCCTGCTCAGTGCTATCAGTTTTATAATAAGTGATTTCACAACTACAATGTGATTGGGGAAGTAATTAAATTTGAAGCCACCATCCACTCATTAAATTTTCATTTTAAAACTCTCAAAACTGAAGGCAAAGCACAAACAGCAACAATGCAGACGAGCGGCACCGGCGTCGTCTGCGTCAGTCACAGCCCGGGGCCCAGAGCAGGGCTAACTGCCTCGGTGCTCCTCCATACTGAAGGTTTAGATTACACAGGTTTGGCTTTTTATTAAAAGCAGTGTGAAAAACAAAGACAAAGACCAATCGATGTGAGATCCCTTTGATCAAGCTTTAATAACAGAAGGAAGCAGATAAAACAAGTATCTGAATAATTTCTGGCAAAACACTTAGTATATTTTCCCATTACCTTATTAGCTTGGCTTCTGGTGTGGGTGTGTGAGGCCTAGAGCTAAAATTGGTTCTCTAGGAGGAGGGATACAGGTTTCGCTAATTTCCAGTATAAACCACTGTGGCCAACTAGAACCCATTTTTCCTCGGGGGGGGGAACTTGAACATTGGAGTGTATAAAGCCTGAGGCTCTCTTTGACTTCTCCAGGAGATGGGCTTTCTCTTAGGTGTTCTCCTGACTTCTGTTCATATCTCTGTTACACTTGCCATGCAGTGTAAAAATTTGTACTGTGGCAAATGTTTGCACTACTCCATGACCATCTTGCTGGAAATCTATATTCATTGTAGAGACATTTTTAAAAGGATATAATAAAAAAAGTCACCTGTAATTCAACCACCCCAAAGGAATATTATTAGCATCTTAATGTGAGTCCTAAGGACTCTTTTTTTAAAAAAAAAACAACCCACAAAACTAATATATACAGGCAGTCATTGCCATTTGTTTGCAAGGAAGCCAGTTTTAGTTTTGTGTCCTTTCCTTTCTGAGAACCAGAGATGATTTCAACTGTGTTTCTATTATAGTGGAGCCAGAGCGGTTGATCCTGGCTCTATCCAGATGGTTTGCATTGCTTAGGTTGATTTCTGTTAAACTGTTTAATGTTGCTAATAATCCCTTTAATATACTGAAATTTGTGTGCAGGGTAAAGGGAGAAGATCTGATGCAGACTGGAAGTCATAGCTCCTGCTGGACTTCTGTGGGTCTGTTGGATCCAGCTGTGGTCTCCAGTCCTTGTTCCAATTTTGTTGAACTCACAGTAGCCTCTGCCTTTAGGCTGTGACACACCATTGTGATGATTCGCTAACAGGGGCAATCAGGGAATGTGGACCCGACTGTTTTGGAAATGTATGCCTTTATTATAAAATGGATACTTTACAAAAATAATAATTTCCACTACAGTTTTTATTCTGTAGAGGACGATACGTGTGATGAAGGAGAGAATATCTATGGCAAGATTATCTTCCACATTCAAGAATCCAGGCCTGCTCATTTTCGCCCTTAAATATCTCCAGCCCATCCCACAAGGCCTGGCCTTCCCTTGCTCCCCAAGCAGACCCTAACGAAAGCCCCCCAGCTGGCTGGTCTATTTACGTTCAACCTCACCCCTATAAAGAGAATCAAGATACCGAACAGATATTGATAGGTCACTATTGGGATAGGCACACTGCAAAATGCTTGTATAATCTCATTTTACAGATGAGCAAACTAAGGTTTAGAGAGCTCGCCCAAATCAATTCAATTCTATTCTTCCCGTTCAACCAGAATGCGACTGCAAATCCTGGCACTTCACTGCTTAACTCCTGACCGGCTCCTTGGAGCAAACAAAATGCAACACGAATTCTTTTGCATGGCATTTAAATGGTACGATCACAGTCCCGTACTGAGTGCTTTCTAGGTGTCCAGGATTTCACCCACATGGTTATAAACCTTACTCCAACCCTACAAGATAAGTAAATGTGCTTTTCATTGTGGTAGATGAAGAAATGAAACCTGGAAGGGGATTTTCCAGGTGACACAGCTATTGTTAGTTGGTAGTAATGGGATTCACACCAGGTCTGTTTGACCCCGATCCCGGACTCTGCCTTTCTCGTCACCTTGTCTCTAGCAACCTCTAGGGCTTCGCCCTCTCCTTTCCCTTCCCTTCATCTGCTCCTACACTCCAGTACTTTGGGAACACAGGCAATTTCTGAAACATGCTCTCCCCTTCATCCAGATATTTTCTTTCCTTGGTCACCTGGGAAGCTTCTAGATGCCATTTAAAACTCAGCTTAATCAATCCTCTTCTTATGGGCCTTTTTTTGATGTTCCTCCCTCCACTCTCTCATTGTTGAAAGATGATATCTACTTTATTTTCAGCAATACTATGTACATAATTGTGAGGAGGCTGCTGCCTTATTTTTTAACAAATGTTTATTTATAATAGACAGTGATGAGCAATCATATATTGATTCATTTTGGTCAACTAATTATTCCTGAATGCCTACTGATGTGTCTTATATTTATCTCTGTTTTCCCAGCTCTTAGCACAGTGCTTGACATGTGAATACTAAAAAAAAAAATGACTGTATAAATGAACGACTAAATAAATGGAGGCTTCACGGAGGAACGTGCAGGAGCTGAGTCAATAGCAGTCATTTCTGGTTCAGACTGTAAAGCTCCTGAAATATGGTCTGCCATGATTCACTTGCCTTCTCCTTGGACAGGGCCTCCTTGCTCCGAACACAGTATTTTTAAAGAGGCATTAAATAGCCAAGGAGCCCTTCTAACTCCTGAAAGTTGCAAATGCAAAGGAAACTTTTGTTAGGTAGTTAGGCAGTTCCAACAGCGTCCCTTCACACCCTGCGTTCTCCTCTCGCCTCGCCTGTGCCTAAGCGATCAAGCGGTCTGGGAACTGCAAATGGACGCTGGGGTGTCTAGGAGACAGGGCCAGGGAAGGGGGCGGCTGCTCTCTTCGTCTTTTCTCTGCTAAGTTCCAAGTGCTTCCTTTTCAGCAACTGCGTCTACAAAGAGACAAGAATGAGCCCGTAGATCCTGAGGACCAAGAATTTCATTTCTGTCCTCTCTGATCCGACAGCGCCATGCTTCTCTCTTTCTTGTCCCCCTGAAGATCTAACCTTTCCCCCTCAGCTGCCCAATATCCCTCGGCTCTCAGCAACACTGCCTCTGTCACGGCTCTCCCTGGTCAGACCCACTCTGCCCCCACAGAGTGGAAGCACAGATGGCCACTGGGCAGTTTCAGGATTCACCCAGGCCAGGGAAAGGGGAGTTTCTTATACTGTTTCTCATGGTTGTGTTTCAGATCACACACATTGTCCATGACTAAGGTCAGCTGTGGGGTGTGAGTGTGTGTGTGTGTGTGTGTGTGTTGGGTGGCCTGGAGGCAGTATTTGAGATCTGACCTATTTGAAATTTGAACAAGCAGCCAACAAGACTCACTGTTTTTCAGACCATACCATATATATTTACACACACACACATACACACACACTGCTATTGCTTCTGGCTCAACAATAATAATAATAATAATAATAGCTATTATTTTTAGAACCCATTTATTAGACACTGTGCTAAATGCTTTAAATGGATTATCTCATTTAATCTTTACAATCGCTTTCTGAAGCAGATTTTATCATTATCTTTTTCATTTTATTTTTTTAAGTTTTAACTTTTTTTTTTTTAAATCTATCTTTATTGATTTCAGAGAGAGGAAGGGAGAGGGGGAGAGAGAGATAGAAACATCAATGATGAGAGTCATTGATCGGCTGCCTCCTGCCCGTCCAGCACTGGGGATCAAGCCCAAAACCTGGGCATGTGCTCTGACTGGGAATCGAACCACGATCTCTTGGATTCTAGGTCGATGCTCAACTGCTGAGCCACGTGGGGCCCATTATCCTTTTTACACAGAGAGAAACCAAGACTTGGGGGAGGTAAGAAACGTGCCTCCCACAGCACAGCGGGGAAGCAGGATTTGAGTGGGGCTGGGCCTCCCCATGCTTGGGTGGGAAGCTGGGCTCTGGTGGAAGGCGGAGGTTACCCAAAACCAACCCCAGAATTGTTACTTGGTTAAGCAGATGCCCTTTCACCCGAGTTTCACTGACTTTCACTTGATGTGCACAGACCTAAGGGGTGCGTGTGCACACGTTTGAGAGACCTGTGATGAAGACGAGGCGGACAGCCGAGCGGGAATCGCCAGGAGGGAGTCCCCTCTGTTGCACCTGTCCTTTATCTATAAATTCTTGTCTGTTCTAAAGGCACCGAAGCATGAGAAACATAGAGACAGAATATAGAGTTGAAATACCGACAGAACAATGGCATAATTAGTTTGTCCAAAGGAACCCCAGCCAACTGCAATTTGGCTTGATTACGCATGGAATTAAAATTTGTCCCTGCCAATCACATTGGCATCATCATAAAAAAGGAACCCAGACCACGGCTGGCCAGTGAATTGGACCCTGGCAATTTATATCATTATTTTCTATGTGTCATATATGAAAATGATGCTAGTCCATTATGGTCAGTGGGACACACTTAATATTTATTAATTCAGCAGAGATTAACTGGGTGCCCACTGTATTATAGGTACTGGGTCAGGCTCTATGTACAATATCTAGATGAAAAGCTATGATTTTTTTTCCTCCCGTAGGAGTTCATTATCAAGAAAAGGGGCCATAAAATCAGGTGATTAATGGTGGTAGAAATTAGGCTGTATGGAGAATGAAGTACTCTTGAGCTTTAGAGATTAGTGTCCTATTCTTCTGACATGATCTTGGAAGGCTTCAAGGAGGAAGGGGTATTTTATATCAAAAGGCAGAAATGCTGGGGAAAAGCAGTCTAAGAAAAGAGAATGTCAATATTTAACAAGCTATACCAACTAGAGTAGACAAACTGAGTTTGGGCAAATTGTTTTAACTAAAAGAACTGCTGCACCATTAGAACAACTTAAAAGATTAATACAATCTCTTCAAAATTTGTTAATGGCTACCCAGTTCTAAAATATTAGCTCTCACTGACAAATGGAAGTGAACTCAGTTTACACATTTCATAAATACGTGAGTCCCACTCACATGCCAGGCACTGTCTTTGTCATCAGGGATATAGAGGTAAAGCAAGTCCCCTTACAGAGTTTGCTGCCTACTGAGGGAAAAGAAATTAAATGGCTCATATAAATTAGAGATACATAATTATGACTTGAGGGGAAAGAAAGGAACAGGGTCCCGTGAAAGAGGGTAATGGGAACAGACACAATTAATTGGTGGTGGGGAGGGGTTATGGAGGAAGGCTCAGATCCTCAGGCTGAGCAGGGTCAGGCTGAGGAAGGGTGTCCAGGGGTGGCGAGCAGGCGTGCTGGGAGCCTGCGGAGGAACACAGCTGGGAGGAGTGGCAGGACGGAGCACCCCGAGGGGAGCCTGACCAGATGAGGGAACGTGGAGAGGTGGAGAGGGTCCAAATCTCATGGGAACTTGGGGGCTCTTTTCTGCTAGCATCTGCAAATCTGTTCTCGAGAGTAAGTAGTGTTGGAGGTAGGACTGAGGGAACTCAAGGCAATGAAAGACGGGGAAAGAACTCAGATGCTGGAGTCAGCCAGACCTGGCATACATGCCAGGTTCACCTAGGAGAAGCTCCTACCCAGCTCCCTAAACCCCACCTCACTCATCCGGAAAATGAAACCCACCACTACCTCGTGTGATGGTTGTTAGGATTAAGAGAGATAAGGTATTTGAAAAACAGTGCCTAGAATATAGTAATCAATTCCAAAACGAATTATGATCATTACCAAACAACATCTTGGGTATCAGAAATCCTTTCCATTTCTTTTTTAAGAGAGGAAACCAAAAGTAACATATAATAGTTTAAAAGGAAAACTATTCATTATAAAACTAAGAGAGATACATAATTAAAGAGTCTGGTTTTAGGGCATCAGTTTTTGATTAAAAAGAAATATGCTGTATGAATATAAATATAATCATCCATCCAAACACGCATGCACACACATACCAATTTTCTCTTTTAAAACATTGTTTTAGGTTTGCATCATTAAATTTAACTGGGCTCAGGCTAAACAAATATATTTTACACTGCCGGGAAAACCTTTTTCATGTTACCACAAGTGCATTTTAGAAAGGATCTAACCCAAAGGGCTTCTCTTCCGGAGGCAATGCCAGTGGAAGGAGGGAACTCTGGAGGGACCATGTAGGAGAGTGTGTCTGCATTCTGCAACATGGGTAGTTTTGATGATGATGCTAACTCATAACTGGCTTAGTTGAAGGAAATGAGAAGAACTAACTGACTTAAAGAGCAAAATAGTCTAGTATTCGATTATTTGTTTGGATGTTTCCTCTCTGACAGTGTTGATTATGACTCATTTACCACCATGATGAGTTGGTTTGCTATAGCCATTACCTACCTGCCTTAAAAAATTACCCACACTGCCAAATGGCAAACACTATTGGTTAAAAGATAAAAATTGTGTAAAGGTGGTATTATTATTTAATCTGTAATATTCAGGTGTAAAGGTATCTACCCAAGAAAATTCCTTCACGACCACCAGTTTCTCACTCAAACAACTTCAGTTGCCAGATGTTATAAAGAGAAACCAGGGCTCTCATGGGAGCAGGGGCTATCAACAAAGTAAAGTTTATGGCTGATTTTCAAAATGTTTTCCTTAATTAAATATAGCTATTTTTTCTCAAGGGAAAAAACCACACAACACAAACAAAAAACAAAAATAACTTTGAATGACTGAGGGAAATAGAAGGGAAAAAAGCAAACCCAAACCCTATCAGGATGTGCCAAGTTATGCTAATAGAATTACAGGCTTGAAAGAAACAAAAAGCGCTTTTGAAGTGAAGGTCTCCTAATAACTAAGTAATTTGAAATTGGGCTGAACTACACATCCCCTCAGGGGCCACCAGATTAGGCTCCTAGCAGCATAAAGATGCGCGTCCTCAGAGCACGTTGGCACAGGAGGAGCAGGCCAGGAGCCGGTGACGACTCATTCGCTCCTATTTTGAACACAGGCACAGAGGACCCTAAACAGTCACCGTTCTCCTAATGTTCCCAGGAAACAACTTAAATGCCTTGGTGACAACAGTGACCTTTAAAAATCTTGAGTGCTTGAAGAAGAAAGGAAGACAAGGCTCTTCTGATCTCCTCATATTAAAGGCACCGTAATAATTCACTAGTCTACTCACCCAGTTGCAGGGAACGAGACTCACCGCTAATTAGGTATCGGGTGGGCACCTTGCCGTTAGGGAAAGAAATTGGGTCATTATGTTTCTTATCCATATTTGCAAAATACCTGTGATGGGAGAAATAACTGTCTCTTGGTTCCTTGAGTAGGATGGGGGAAAATGAACATCTAGTCCTTTTATTACATTCTAAAGAAGTGCTTTAATTGGATCTTCATTAGTGGCTATAAATACTAGACACAGCATCACACAGTAGGCATTTTTGACTTTTTTTTGTAAAGGCACTTAAATGTGTTAAATAAGACAAGAGAATGATAGTATCTTCTGTTGAAATACTCATATCAAATTCTCCATACAGCTCTGAACTCAAACTGGACAGAAAACTGCTCAATTTCCCAAAGAATCTTATAGTATAGGAATAGTTTCAGAGGGTAATTACATTTTTTCCCCCCAGGTAAGATCAGCCTTCCTGTCAGCAGCAGTGTTTGAGATGCTCAGGGCTTTACCTTTGATGAATACATGCCATGCCAAGTTCTCTGGGTCTACAGATTCATCACTCTCCAAATTTATAGGGATGTATGTGGTGTGATTTGATAAATTGTTTTGTTTGGCCTCTCATCACTCACACGTTATTGAAAGGACGCTCCCTGTATATCTTAAGCCTCATCTATCAAAAATAAGGCTTTGGGGAGAACAAATAAAATGCAGTAAAAACTTGTTGAACTGATATCTTTATAATATGAATGTGTCATCTCTGAATATGAAGGACCGCTATGTGAGGCTCATATTTTATTTTTTGAGCAAGTTTACATATCTGTATCTCAGTGGCTTAAACTGCATTTTGGCTCAAATGGTTTTCAACGCTTCCCAGGCGTCTTTGGGAAAAAGAGTGCTATAAATTAAAGTGATTATTAATCTCACTAAATCTATTCCTTTTTTACTGGCATTTGCTTAGGAGATCCGTGCTTCCTTATGATAGATTGGTTTGGCAACTTTCTTGAAATCCCAGGACATGAAATAAGAAGTTGGAGCTTTATACTCAGTTTTGCTCTGCTTCCTTTTTAAATTGACAAAAAACAAAACAAAAACACACACACAAAAAAAACCACACACACAAAAACAGTTAAAAAGAGAATACCAGGGCTTTATAATTGCTAGACCTGGCAATTAAAATCAAGGTGGGAATGATAATTATTGCATTTATTAATTAAAATTCTATTTACATTGCATCATGAGAATGACAAGTTTCCTCTCATTAATAAAATGTTCTCTCTCCAAGGCCACTAATGACTGTGAACGCATGAAAACATGTTTGAATCCCAGAAGCAAATTGCTTTACAGGTTACATGGCCTAAATGAGAGACATAAAACCTAACAGTCAACAGTTCTGTTAAACATATTTCATGGTTAAAATGTTCACCTCTTAGGTGATATTCAGCATAACAGATCATGGAAAACTTACCTTGCCAATACTTAGTGCTCAAATCAGAGAAAATAAAAACAACAGGCAGACTTCAAATTTGCCCTTTTGATAGGAAACATTTCAAAGACGGATCATTTTCAGGGCTGTTGATAGCATGGGGCAAATGGGAATTCTCATACACAATTAAACCTTAGAAAGAATCAGGTATTTCTTATTGACACGGAAAGATTTCTAAGGCATGTGGTTAAGTGAAAGAGGTGAGTTATAGAATAATAATTCTATAATTTATATACTGCAATTTACATAAATGTTTCCTTCCCTCATGTATATATAAAATAAATGCAAAAATAAACATCTAGGAGGTTTCAAACCAAACTCCCAACCACACTTGGGACAGAGATTGGAGGAGTGGAAAAAGGGTGCAAGGTGAAGGAACTTTTCACATTTTTACTCTAGATACTCCTGTATCAATTAAATATTTTATAGCAAGTTATGACCTCATATTTCTTAGATAGTTATTATTTTAAAGAAAGCACAGCTTTATAAAAACTTATTAATTACATTGTTCACAATTGTTCATAGAATTTCAAAACAGGCAAAGATATCCTTCCATTTCATTATATTTATAGTTTGTAAAATATACTCTGAAACCTTAAGAATTTTCTAGAGTCTCTTGAGAGGAGGGAACGAAGACTGCAGCTCATGGGCTTCAGACACTAACACACACACACACAGCCAGACGCCTGCTTGCCAACTCTGGTCTCCAGCTTTGCTTTTCTCTGTTTCACAAATTACAATTAAATGTAAGACTTTGTGTGAGCAGTGTCTCAGGACTTAGAAATATTGAAGGGCTATTCCAACTACATTTTGAATTTGCCCCCACAATGACAACGTGATTTGCCCAAGGCCACACCCTAGTGGCAGAGCCGAGAACAGTAGGTCTCACCCTCCCTGGTGCCCTGTATCACATGGCCTCACCATAACCTGGAGGTCCCCCCATTTCATATGCATATCACATGTCCTCTTATTTGGAAAACAGAAATAGCCAGAAGTAGATGCAAAGACATGAGTCTACACTTTGCATCTACTTGCTTTCCTATTCATTTCCATTTCAGTCTATATTACCTTTTAATACCATATATAGGTGAAATCACTTAGTCTTCTAGCTTCCTTAAGAAGGATAATTTTTGTAGGAGATAAGCTGAATAAGTATGCAAAATAAGAAAAAGGTCTGTTTCTACTATCTTCCTCAAGATAAAAAGATTGCCAAACTAATTAATAAAATACAGTTACTAGCTTCTCTAAGTACAAAATAGCTTAAATAAGTCACCTCCCCCACCCAATTAAGAGCTGACACACAGGATCCAAGAGGACAATAGCTCCAAGGAGGCAGAAGGGCCACTCATTCTGCAGGAAACAAGCTGCAAGGCTCATCCTCCCAAGAACACAGTTCGTTGCCATCCTTATCTGCAGAGTTGACTGAAGATGAACACAGGCCCAGAGAGGGCAAAGGGAAAGCACCCCACTGGGTTATTAGGCATTGTCACACAATGAAAAATGGCAATGAAACACCAGGAAAGGGGGTGGGGGGAGGTAGAAGGGGTAAAAAAGGGATAAATGCTGATGGAAGGAGACTTGACTTTGAGTGGTGAGTGCACAATACAATATACAGATGATGTATTATAGAATTGTACCCCTGAAACCTATATAACGTTATTAACCAATGTCACGCCAAAAAATTCAATTTAAAAAAAAAGAAGATGGAAGGTTAAAGTACAATAGAAACTTTGTAGTCCCTAATTTTTAATAGTGTTTTAAGAAAAAATTGTAAGCTGAGCCTCCTGGTAATCTTCCTTCACTGTGTCTCTTTACTTCCTCTACTTCCTTTAGTTTGTATCTTGAAATAATGCCTCTTAGATTTTTAAACAGAATGTGGCTCTTGATTCATAAATAAAAACATACTTGAAAAGTAAAAAAAAAAAAAAAAGGCAGTGAAATGACAATCTTACATAGACAACCAGACTGGAATTTTTTGAATTCCTAGTCTGTTGTTTTTTTAATTATGATAGTATCACTCATTTTAGCTTTGAATTATGCATTGCCCAGTGCTGTGGCTTAATTATTAACTTATGTGAGCTATATCTTCCCATCCAGATCATAAGCATAAGAAGGGAGGGTCCTATCTTATAGGCCTATACAATGAATTAATTAGTAGGTAGCCAATAGATATTGACTACCCACCATGTGCCAAGCACTATTCTAACTGCTAGAGATACAGAGATGTGTCAACTTAACTAGGCTTCAGTACCAAGTTACTTGATCAATCAACAGTAATCTAGGTGTTGCTGTGAAGGTATTTTGTGAATGAGTTGAACACCTACAAGCAGTTGACTTTAAGTAAAGGTAACCTCCAGTGGGTTGAAGGCCTTGAAAGCAAAACTGAGTTTTCCTGAGGAAGTAGAAATTCTGCCTCAAAATTATAGTATCAATTCCTATCTAAAAGTTGCTGACCTGCCATCCTGCCCTATGAATTTTAGACTTGACAGCTTCTACAATCCTGGGCCAATTTTAAAAAATAAATCACACACACATTATATACACACATATAATACACATTTCATATATACACATGTCATATATCATAAACATATCACATATACATATCCTATATGTGTGTGTGTGTGTGTACTGGTTCTGTTTCTCTGGAGAACCAGTACAAGAGTTGAACAAGATTCCAGGTTCTGTTATTATGGAATTTACATTCTTCTAGGGAAAACTAATCCCTAATCAAAAGAAATATAGTGAGTGACAAGGCTGTGTTGAAAACAAAGCAAGGCAAATATGACTGCAAGTGGCTGAGGAGCTACATTTAGAGTGGGTGGTCTGGGAAGGCTTCTCTGAAGTGGTGACATTTAAGCTGAAACTGGAGTTGCTGTTCTCATTACTTTGGTGTTTATTCCAAGGAGCCTGTTGAAAGTGATTTACATAGTATGCACTCAGTTATTTGGAATACATAATGAGCAGATTAATAACATGATTTTATAGAAGATTGACCATTCTAATTTTAGGCAACTCAGAAACAAGCCGAGTTTAAGACCTTAATGAAAAGAAAGCCTTTTCTCCAGGCTGCAATTACATCAACTTGGAGCTGGAAGCTCTTGTTTCTAACTTGATTAATGAACGGAGGTGACTGATTAAGTTGTTCTGGGCATGCAATTCCTTTTACCTGCACTAATTTGAAAACAATATAGATATAACACAGTCGGTAGATAAGGTACAAAGCAGAACAAATATCACTCTCTGACCCCAAACTGCCCCTTCTTGCCTCCTCCTCTGCCTCCCCCTCAAAGCACGTGTACACCCCCACCCGAAGGCCCCCACACTCGATGGGTTACTTATTAGAGAGAAACGATCCTGTATTTCATCTTTCTTATCTATGATATCTGGCCAATTATGTATACTATATTACTCAGTGATGTGTGTGTGTATGCCTGTGTGTATAGGGGGCCCAGGGAGGAGAAAAAGTTGGGGTTCCTCCAAACCTTAACCCAAGAGATGTCCTTGTTACCCAGAAGCTATCCCTCAGATCAATAAGGAGAGAGCTGACCACATTTCAGATGGGGCAGTGAGACCCAGATCTGCCTCTCAAGAAACGCAGACTTGAAGTTTATATTTCTTAGCACAGATAAGCTGACTCTCAAATGTGAGTGTATGAGATGTATGTTGTGGCTAAAGAGCAAAAAAGGGAAAAGTTAGGTCAGCTAGTTTGTTTTTACTAGTGTTCCTTGGGTTGCCAGATTACAAGTGATACATAAGAACTGGTGTTTAACCCTGCTGAAAAATATAACCATTCTGCTCAGTTGGGTTTCACGAGGGTCAAATATGAACAGAGTAGTCGTGTTCAAGGCTAAAGGAGAGAGGCGAAAAGCAAAAGAGGTCCAGTGGCAAAATGACAACATCCATTGCAGAAGCTGTACACAAGGACAGACTCAGTGTCCAGTTACATCCCAAGGGGCGTTGTCCCTGCCCTCCACCAGCTCAGAGCCAGGAGCCCAGACAAAGCACCCACCTGCGGGAAGCCATCCAGGGCAGGGTAGTTGGAATGGTGGAGGGTAATATGTGGCTTCTTTAAAGGTTCAAAAAGTTTCCAGTACAGAAATTACATCTTAAAATGATGGTTACACCCGTTGGGAGGGATTAACTGAGTGAGTTGGGACTGGGCTGTCGGTCCCTTTGCAGGGCATCACTCTGAGACCTCTTTCCTCCCTGTCGTGAATTGTGACTTAGAAAGTGTGAGCAGAGGCTGATGCTTCTGAACAGAGAAGGTGCTTTTGGGGCGTTTTCAAGCAGACTCTCACAGGCAGCAGAGGGTGCCCAGAATAGGGAGTGTGCGAAGGGGTAAGAGGCGGTGCTACAGACCCATTAACACCTGTGCTCTGAGAGACAGGCAAAATATTGCCCCAACAGGCTTGAGCAGGACTGCCACGTAGTGGGGCTATGTTTTGGGGTGGGTCCATAGGTGCTGGGTGTGAAGAGCTTTTTGTCAGCAAAGAAGAAGGGAAAGGGAAAGGCCATAATAAGTTCGACAGAAATAGCACTTGTATAGGGTCAAGGACCATAGATTTTTAGAATTAAAATGGTCCACAGAAATAAGTTAGTGTCTCACCTTTATTATATCAATGATAAACTTGAAACCCAAAGAGAAACACATTTCACCTGAAGAAATCCCACCTTTCTTCTGCCACAAATAGGTACTCCTCTAGATGGAGGCAACCCAAGCCTATTAATAGGTTCTTGACAGGACACCATCTTTACAGAGCTTGCTCTAGGCCCTAGTTTTCAATAATGTTATAGCAAGAGACCATTTATAAATCAAATTCTGGCTTTGCTTTGTTTGGGGTTTTTTGCATTTCACGTGTCAGCCTGTGGTGGTCCCTCCTAGTCACAGTGATTCAGGATATGCACATAATAATAAAAAAAAATAATAGCGACAATGGTAGGGATTTACATGAAATAGCTAAAGGAAAGATACTAGGCTTTCCCCTGTGAACCCAACACTTCTGATGATCCACTATGTGCACTGCATTCTATGCACCACGGCACAGCCCTTTCCTGCCACACACACACACACACACACACACACACACACACACACACACACACACACACACACACACACTGAAAGCTCAAGCTACCTACCTTAACCTCCCATTTTCTCTAGTGTCTTCCAGTTTCTTCATCTTTTGTGGGCCCTGATGTCCCAGGCAAATTGTATGGGGCTGTGTTCGGTTTCATATTCCCCTCTTGTTTTTAGATAGATCAGCTTGGAAAACACTGCTCTGCACAATGTTTATTCGGCTTTTCTAATCCTAGCTCTTGCTCAAATTCCTCCTGGCCTTCAGCTCTGTGCAGGAAGTGAAACGCCCTTGCTATACACCACTGTCTGAACTTGATTTCAGACGGCCTCCCGCCTCCTCCACCCTCTCCGGGTTCCTTCCCATCGATAACTTTCCGCTGTAAATGAGATAATGCATTTAGGCCTGCAGCCTGTGCTCCCCTGCCCTGGTCTTGGTCCCCGATCTATCTACTGTTAGCACTACAGCCACTTCCTAGGAGCGAGTGTTAAAGACACGCATTTGAATTTCTGCAGTTCTTGCCATTGTAAGTGGGGGGTGGGAGCCAAAGCAGAAAGCATAGCTCAAACGAACCAGTGTTTTGAACAGAAATATGACCTGCAGGTAACTCATGATTCTATTAATTGTTTGTTCTTTCCTGCTCTGGGTGAGATATTAGCCACCGTTGAGTCTTTAACCATATAAACGGGCAGACGAGGTGACAGTGGAAACAGGTCCTTGATTAAAAATCAATGCCCTGCAAACCTACAAATTAGATAATCAGACTAGAGGGGACAGTTTCTCACAAACGCACCATTGCCATAGACCATGCAGAAAATGAACAGCCACGGGCCTAAAGGATTTGAGGTAAGAGATGTTTGGAAAAGTACAAAAATATGCTTTAAAATGACGATGGTATCTGATATCCATCTAAAGTTTTAAAAAACGGCATAAAATATCTGGTCCTGAAGAATTCCAGGCAGCTAGGCTTGAGCTCCCTTTGGCCCTTCCCTCCTTCTGCCCCTCCGGAACTGAGCAAAGTTTTAGTATCTGGTTGACAGAGCCGAGAAGTGAATGATCGACACTAATGGGATTTTTAATCTTCAACCTAATTAATTTGTTAAAATTGAGGCTTACTAGGAAGAATCAGCACAAAGGAATTAATTAAAGCAATGGAATTTTTGCTGGATTTAACAGCTGACTACTGACTATAGCTATGATATGCACAGAGACAGATATTTTAAATTCATTTCCATTTTTCTCTTGTGTGCTTTGGTATTTCCATTTGCAAAAGAGCCTATGTTCGCAAAACTGAGAGTCATCGGCATGGGCAACCCGGTACCACTATATAGGAGATTTTTCTGTCTGCCAGCACTATATACCCTTGACCTTGTTGGACCTGGTTTGTCTGGCACATGGTAAGTGTCTGACACATGTTTGCTGAAAGAGTGAATGCGTGAATGAGAAAGTAATTATAACTTTACAAAGTTGGTGGTAATAAGTGATGGCATTCATGTTACAGGCTACTTTCCTCACCTGTGGCTATTACATGAAAAGAGGCAAAGATAAAATAAAATGGGCATTTCCTTCTTTACAGAAACTAAGCAAACTGATGTTCACAACATTATGTAGGATGCAGACCTAACTCTCAGCAGACCCACTATCGATTAAAATTCACATACACCTGAGGTGCTATTAATGAAAAATAAAGCAATACTTCTGTTTTGGGTTATAGAAAACTAAAATATTTTTGATGAGTCAGCTTTGTACAACTTACTCTATAGCTATATACAACTATTCAACTGTATGCACAGCTCTATACAAGTTTTCAACTACGCGTACAGCTTTATACAACTGTGCAAGTATTATAATATGTTCAAGAAAGCAATATTTGTAAATTTTATCACAAATTTCCCTGACTCAATATAGTTACACAATGATCACAACTTAAAGGTGTCTTTGGTTTGTTTTTTATAACTAGAGGTCTTAAACATGAATAGCGATTGGTAGATAACATTCTGCACAAGGACAGTTTCAGTCCACTGTTTCATAGGCTGCTTATCTGTGCTCTCTTTGATTCCTTTAAACTTGACAATTTGGGCTACTTTAGCTTCACTCCGAACTTTGGGGCAAATCATATGTCTACGTAAGTAAATAAGAGCAGTGATTCCCAAAGTCACCATACCGGTTTTGTTCTTGCACTGACTTTCATTTAACCAGCTTAAACAAAAGCTATCTATAGTACATCACCAACAACAGTGCCAGATCTGGACATATATGTAATGAACGAAACACAGTCTCTTCTCTGAGAGGTCTGTAGTTATATGGGAAGGTAATAAAAAAAATCAAATGATTGTACAATGTGGCAGTGGCTATGAGGAGATGTCTATTGACAGCAGGAGAGGAGATAGCAGGGACCCTCCTGGGGGAGGGAGGGGGGGAGAGGAGGTGTCACAGGACAATGGTGCCTTGGAGGGTAAGCAGAATTTTAGCAGGTGGAGTAGAAGACTGAAGAGAAGGAATTAGCACAATGCAAGCAAAGGGTAGGAACTGGTTGTGGGTGGATAGAGAATGAATGATAGGGAGGGGAAAACAATCTGATGTCTGGAAATCAGCTAGAAAGAGCTAGACCAGACTGGAAGGAGAAAGTCATTAAGTCATTAAAGGTTTCTTATTAAGGGTAGGATGGAGTATTTTAAATCCTTATGGCACCACTGTGAAAAACAGGCAGGAGAGAGGAAAGACTGGAAAATCCTGGGAAAGCCCAGAGGTCCTCTACCAGGGGCCTTCAGTGAAATAGCACACAGGGAGCAGGGGGCGGTGGCAGGGAGGTGCTCTCATTGTCCTTTGCCTCAGTCAGCTGGCATTTCCCAGGACGCTTAGCTGATTAAAGCAATGCTGGATCCCACCTTTAACTGCAGACCTACTGGAAGAAATCTATACAAACATACCTTGACTTATCAATTTGCAACTCCTTCATTGCTGACCACCAAAGCCAAGGAAGTAGGTTGTGTCATGATGAAGCTGGGCCAGCAAACAAGCCAGGGAGGCAAGGGGGCCAGGCCAGACTGTGGACAAGGGCAAAGGGGCAGGCGGGTAGCTGACTAGTAACATAAGATAGGAAGATCAGGGTCAGTGAAGGCAAGGAAGGATGGGTAAGCACGGCAGGTTCAGGCAGACAAGTTACAAAGTCTAGAATGTCTTTTAAGTCACAGAGTTGCACCAGGATAGAGAAATAACTGAGACCCATACTGTGGAACATATAGCTCAGACAGACAGAAATCAGGGTCTAGACAGGGTCCGGGTAGGACCACCAAACACTCCTAAGGTCTGTCTGGGAAAAACCCCACTTTTATGTTCAGATAGGTGTGGATTTACTTGTGGAGGCAAGTGGTCAAGTGCAGTTGCAGACCCAGGGCAGAACAGTGGGAGGGGTCCACCCACTGCAGAGAACTGAAAAATAATGAAAAAACTACTGAAAGTTGGTCTGGTCTTTATTAGCACCATGAATCAACAGTTCTAAACAATGTTCATGATAAAATACTAAAAAATTCCTAAAAAATCCTTTGTTGATCTAAATTCGAAGTAGTTGTTGGGCTTACATGAATTAACTAATTTTTGTTAATTTCCTTCATGAACATAGTATTCCACATGAAAGTTCAATTAGGAGAACTACCAGTTATCCAGCTGTCCCTTCTGACAAACCCAGATTCAGCTACACACATTTATTTCAAGAGTAAGTTCTAAACTATTTGAAAAGGAGTAAATTCACTTTGAATGTAATTCCTAACCCATGGTTTCTACACAGTCCTTTGGTTAAACAGTAGATTCTAAATAAATATGATAACCCAGTGATTGTATGGAAAAGAAACAGAGCCTGTTTTATAGTTCATTTGATGTAACCCCCTGGGCTTTTTATTTGTTCTTCAAATTTTAAACAGTGAAACAATATAAATTGCAAAGTGTAATATTTTCATTTGACAAATGCAAATTTTACACATGAAGTATTTTCTGATTTTAAACAATATCTATTAAATTAAAATTTTTTATTAATATAAAAACTAAAATATTAAGAAAATACTTATTCCTGATTGTTACATAATTTATCATTAAATGGCACTGTCATATAGAGAAAGGAGTATTAAAAATCCCCTCTGGGCGTTAAATACACTAGATACAATACTGTCTGAACAAAGGTGGTTGAAATGGGGAGTCTGAAAGCAAGAAGTGAGAACAAGGCAGTTCCTGAGTCACCCAAAATGTTACATATCTAGGTTCTGGCTAAAGGTGGATCCATTTTTCTTGTAGAAATTTACAAAACAAGCAAACAAAAATAAATTTAAAACTTACTTTTTCCTTACACAGCTGCAAGGCCAAGCCTTAGAGATCTGTGACATGTATTCTTCTACATCATGGTGATACATCACTGGGAAACCTAATTCAACCAGAATCACTCAGCATATGAAAGCTAAACTGGGAGCTCCCTGAGGGCAGGGACTGTAGGTTTTATTTCTCACCTACCTCCCAGTCCTATCACAGTACCTGGAACGGGTTAGGTGTCCAAAGTGTTGACAGAATGAGCAAGCAAATGAACAGATTTCAAACAGAATAAAGGGCTTCTAGCATAACAATTCCCGTCCTTCTTAAAATTTATCCACTTAGCCTATTGTCTGTCTTCAGCTTTATACAAATTCTCTTACAACCATTCACTAATCAATATTTATTGGTGCTCACTCTGTGGCAGCATTATTTCAAGCACTGGGGATACAGTAACTGAACAAGCAGTGCTCAGTCCATGAGTAAAGTGCTTCCTGATCCCTGAATTACACGACAGAACATTTTGTGTGTGACACCCACGTGCACCTGCCTACGCCTGCTAAGCAACCTTGCCAACCACTCGGGAAATATGGGCTAAATGGAATTCTCCTTTGAATCGCACCGAGTGACCTGCGTTTCACACAGTGTGAAGCCATCCAATGCAAAACCTTCAAAGAACCTCTTCAGAGATTTATGGTTGAAGTGAAATTTTGTCCTGCTAATTATAAGGGACAGTCACATTGGATTTGGACTCAGAGCTTGTACTCTCTCATTAAATTTACCACCTGGCATGTAGTAGACCCTCAATAAATATTTATTAAATGAATTAATCATATAATATCCATAATGGCTCATCTGCAATAGATTAATAATATATAAAATTCTTCGTAATATATTCTCTATTGCAACTTGATTTCTCTTACACTCTTAACTCAGTCTTAAATGGTCGTTCACGCCTGTTTTCTTTTACTAGTTCATTGCATTAAAACACTGCTTTCTTCCCCCAAGCTTGCAATTTAAATATCCTAGCAGAAATTCCTATTAATTCCATTCCAAGTATTTGCACAGAACTGATCCACCATAGCCGTCTGCTAATGATGCATCTGTCATTTTATTGACACCCCTAAACAGCTTTATTCTCTTTTCTAATTAAGAGACAAAACTGGTATTGTCAGCTGATGAACTGACATTTGGGGGCTTTTGTTCTAATGTAAAAGGCAGCGCATTATGATGCTAGAACAAAAACTCAGGAATGTTAACAGAGAAGCCCACCAGACAAAATATATTTACATGTCCGATTTGAATGAAGCTTGTGATAAGCCTAATACACATACAATATTTTGAGTTCTGGGGAAAAAATATGCACTCATGGCAAAATATATTCAAAAAGTCTGGTGCTTTTTCCCTCCCTAACTGACCACTGAAATTCAGAACAAAGCAGTCTCACATGCTCACTGGACAATCAAAAATCCTAAGGAAAAAAACCTGAACCTTTTTAAAGCTGACCAAGATGATATGCTGGAATATGTTGTTAGAGACATAACAGTAACATTTAAATGATAGCTAAATAAGAACTAAAAGTTCTCAGAGGAAAATGATAGAAGTGAGGTAAATAGCACATTTTTAAGGACTTTAAAAAAAAGCAATGATTTCCTGATGATTATATTAGCCAATTGCCAGAAAAATGACAATTACACACAAGTACAGGACTAACAGCTCACCAGAATGTTCTCAAGCAACTGAAGAGGACAAGCTGTAAAAGCTCTATCACCATCACATTAAAAATCTCATCTACAATCATGGCATGTCAGAAAATTAAGGATTCATCAAAATATTCCCAAAGGTTATGTGCTGAAAGGAATGCATAAGAAGGAACCACACGCCTTGATTTCTTTACACGGGAATGTGTCGTAGGATCTACATTTTAAAATTAACTATAAAATACGGTCTGCCCGATGAGCTCATTGTTAAAAGCAGCCGGCATACACTGTGGCACACACTGAGTGTTCGATCACGTTAGCTGCTCTCATTGTCGTTATGATTATCCTGTGTCAGAATCAGCTCATTGCCTTTCATGGTTCCCTCCCAAGGTTTAAAGGAGCCCCAGAAGGATTTCTTGTGGCTAAGCCATGCTTCCAGCTGATTCTGTTTCTACTCTCCTTTCTGGATATTTTTGCTCTGGTTTGGCACTCTAGTTCCAAACTCTGATCTTCTACTTAAATTCTCCTTCTCTGCCTAAATGCTTAGGACTGAAGGTGTGAACTGTGTGTCGTGCTTTTATTGCTCCTTTGGCCCTGACTTGGTCTTTCAGATCACTCTTAGTAACAGGAACTACGGGCAAAACCTCCCACACACGTATAGTCCAGGGCTATGTTCAAATTCCTGCTTGCTGAGAAGCAGAGTTCAGATGTGTCACCAGCGAGTGTCGTTTCATGAAGCCTGCTATCTGTGTGCACCAAGGTTGAGAGCCCACCAGTGGCCCTGCCCTAAGCCCCTAAAACAGTCAGGTCTTAATCCTCTGCTTAAGGAGTTTATAGGGTTCTTGAGGTCACTAGTCTTAAGCAGCATTTACTTAGCATCAATTCTTTATCCCTAGAAAAGACAGAACAAAAGAACGTACCTTATCCTGATTATAAAAACAACTCCTTCTGTGACCACAAAACCAAGTTCTTAGCTACAAATAAGATGCTGGCTTATTTGTTAGGATGCAGTAGACACCCATGGGATTCAGTAACCACTCCTCCCTCTATCCTCACGGGAGCTTCCATGTGCAGTACAACCCAGGTTTCAGTTGATTGCTCCAGGGTGGGTATTTCATCCACGCTGAGCCAAGCTGAGCTTTTTTCTGGAATATTTGGACAAGCCAAGAGGTGGGGCACATGTGATATTCAGAGCAGAGCAAAGCAGTGTCTAGAGTCAGTATGTGGTCCCACAGCTGCTGCGGGGTATGACTGTTCTATCCACAGAGAAGTAAAGAGGAAAATAAAAAGGTACAGAATATATGGTGATAAACAGATCTGTGCCAGAGAGAGCTGAGGTTTAAAACGGGGGATCTTATCCATATATGATGAGTCCTGGATAGGCCTTTCATATCCCAAGAAATCAGGGCCATGACAGAACTTGGGGAAACTGCTTTTGTTAAACACCAGTGTCATGTGAACCCAAGGCTGTTATGTGTGTGTGTGTGTATCTATATCTATCTATCTATTTATCTATCTATTTATCTGAGTCAGAAGAGAGAACCAAAGACACTGTGGCACCAGTTTCTGAAAAGGAAGACCGAATAATGGCAACTGGACAAAGAACACTTTGTAAAGTATATGTTGTCTAACAATTATGCTGTGCACCTGGAACTTATAAAAAATAATACTGAAGGCAAACTGTAATTCAAAACTAAAATTTTTAAAAATGCATATAGTTGCATTTCTATGACAGTCCTACGTATTGATTTTCTAGGGGGCAGGAAAGTTAGAGTTGATGGTTCATAGATCTCTGAAACACTCATAAACTTTTTGCTGAAATTCAGCTTCATTAAGATAGTAAAACTAGACTGTCTATCTTTCCTCATTCATTCATTCAACAGTCAGCCTGAAGGCTAAAGACCAAAAACAGTGTCTACTTTGGATAGAGCTTCCTCACTTATACGAGTGATAGCCAGGGATGTCTTCTGTCGTTGCTACTTCACTCACCAGTGACTAGGGTTCACCAACAGGGAGCCATAGGAAGCCCTTTGCAAAAAGAGGAGGCTGTGAGGCTGTAAATACACCCCAACCTCAAGCAAATATCAGCTAGCCTTGGCCATCATAGGTGGCTCCCTAAGCCCCCAAACTGAGCAGGCGTCCTTGCCTGTGGCTTGGGCTGTGTAGATAGATGAAAACAACCTTTACAAATATTTTCTTGCTTTTGAAAATATTTTGGTCGCTATCACTTAAATATGATGCTTTAAAAAAAAAATTTGAGGCAAAAGGCTCAACTCACTGAATGCTAGTAGAGGTGGCTCAGTTCCTCTTAACAGAAATTGTCATGTGTTTCAACTTCTTGCTTTCTGATTTCTATTTACCTTTTTTCTTTTAATTTTAAAGGCAACAGTAAACATTTTCCCCTTGACCCCCCCCCCCCCCGCTATAGATTTTATCATCCGTTAAAACAACAACAACAACTCTTTTGCCAGCCACTTGGTGACTTTCTCCTTCAAGCATTTCTTTCATCAGACCTCCATGTCTCTCGCCAGTGTTGTGCACGCCTATTTCAGTCTGTCAGACCAGCTGAGCCTTCCTTTCGTATATGCTCTTATTTTCCTCATATGTTCCTTTTGGCTATTCCCACTGATAAGCTGGACTCGTCCCTTGTCTTCTTATCAGAGAGAAAAGTGACAGTCCCTGCCCAACCCAGGTCTGTGACTAGAGGAGGAAAGGACCAAAAGTTTTCCACTTTATTTAAATTAAAAACATGAAATCAAACCTCCTGTTTCCCGCAGCGCTGGGGCATTGTTTTATTTAAAATATAGAATTTCTATGATTTATAGGAATTCACAATAAATCAAGGCAGGGGCCCACTGAAAATTAGAAACAGAAAATAAAGAAAGGTGTTGACAGTTGCCAGTGACACAAATTTCCGATGCTTTAGCCAGATATATGGTTTTAATAAAGCACATTATATGGCAATAAAAAGACACAGATGATCCTGACCATTACATGTTTTCCCTTTCCCCTAGCTTTTAGAAATTAAAATTTGAGGCAACATTTAATAATGCTATGTTACATCTGAGAGTAAGTAAGACTTTCTGAAGCACCCTCCTCTCTCCTATTTTCTATAATGTGCTCATGTTATCAGGTCCACTCTACTTATACCTGCTTCCATGCCCAAACCACCTCCTTTATGACCCAGATGTCACCCAACATCCACCCCACAGAAAAATCTCCCCTTTCAGTGGAAATAATTTCAGTTGTTTGAATTAAAGTCTGCCTTAATTTTTGTCTCCTGATTAATTCAGAAACGCATAATAATACCAAACAAAATTATTTTTAGACAGTTCTCCAACAAAGATATACAAATGACCAACAAGCACATGAAAAGATGTTCAATACCATTGGTCATTAGAGAAATGCAAATCAAAATCACGATGAGATATGACTTGACACCCACTAGGATGGCTGTAAAATGGTGTAGCTACTGTGGGAAACTAGCCGATCCTCAGGAAGTTAAACACAAAGTTATGACATGACCCAGCAATTCAAGTCCTAGGTACATACCCAAGAGAAATAAAAACATAGCTCCATGTAAAAACATACACACAAATGTTCATATCAGCATTATTCACAACAGCCAAAAAGTGGAAGCAATCCAAATGTCCATCAACTGATGAATGAGTAAACCAATGTGGTATATCCACACGATGGCATATTATTCACCCCTAAACAGGAAAAAAGTACAGATACATGCTACCACATGGGTGGACTTTGAAAACATTATGCCAAGCAAAAAAAAGCTAGATACATAAGGTCATATCTTGTATGATTCAATTTATACAAAACATCCAGAATAGGCAGGTTCCTAAGTTCATAGAGACAGAAAGTAGATAAAAGATTACCTAGGAATGAGGTGATGGAGAGTTGGGGATGGCTGCTAGCATAGTGCCTTTTGGGGGTAATGAAAATGGTCCAGAATTAAAGAGTGGTGATGGTTGCAGAGTCTTCTGAATATACTAAAATCTGATGAATTGCACACCTTTAAAAGGTGAATTTTATGGTGTGTGAATTATATCACAATTAAAAAGAAATAAATTTGCCCCCCCAATTCAAAAAGATGCTTCAGAAATGTAATTTTTTTCTTTAAAACTTACTCCTTGCATAATTCAAAGTTTCTAGAAGTATTTTTCAAGTGTGTGCTATTCTGCATAGCTGGGAAAACAGCTCCACCTGCTTTCAGCAATGTGAAAGGAGTAATAAATAATGAAAGCCTCACTCATTGTGGTCTTTTCAAATAATTTCCGCATTTCACTAGATCTGCCTAAGGTTGTCCACGGCCTCTCCGGCATGAGGCATCTGGCTAGTTCAGCTGGTAGCGCAGGGGATGGAGACAGGGCACCTGGTTCAGTGGACAGAACCGCCTGCAGGCCGCATTCCCCTCCCAGCCGTCCCCTGGGCTGGCAGAGCTCCCTCACCCTGGATCACACACTGACACACACATTTAGTACCAAACAGCTATACTCAACCATCGTTCCCTCTGCTCTCGGCTCTGTAGTCAGCATAAAGCTCCCTTCTTGACTCAGTTGGAGCCACGTTGATAATATACCAGTCTGCACACGATATCTCACATTCATGCTGAATTATTGTACCTGCCACCACTCCTAGCAAAGCCTTAGAGACTCGGGTGCCTGGAGTGACTACAATTAGCGTGTGAAAAGCGCTTGGAACTAGCTTCCGGTGAAGCTTTTCCATTTCCTAGGACCCTCGTCATTCTTTCTTTCCTTCCTTCCTTTCCTTTTTAAAATTCACTTATTTACTTTGTACTTATTTATAGACTATTTGCCAGACATAAGGCCAGATGCCGAGGACACACTGAATGAAGAAAACCCGCGCCCAGGAGGAATTTACACTTTGTTTTCAAATGCACCACTCCCAGGAAGCTTTCCTGGGTCCAACTTTTGCTGAAGTGCAAGTTTCTGGAGTTCTGGTTTTCTAGACACTGGGCACTAAAAATTGTTCATTTAAAAGTAAATTCTGATATGTTGGTCATTAAGTTTAAACAGCCTTTCATTTCTTTCCTGGTGTTAAACTGGTTTTATAAAATAGCTCTGTATACTTTTTTACCTTTAAAACTTCTTGTTTCTGCCTGGCCAGCATGGCTCAGTGGTTGAGCGTTAACCTATGAACCAGGAGGTCACGGTTTGATTCCCAGTCAGGGAACATGCCCAGTTCCAGGTTCAATACCCAGTAGGGGGCATGCAGGAGGCAGTCGATCTCTTGTTCTCATCATTGATGTTTCTAACTCTCTCTCCCTCTCCCTTCCTCTCTCCGAAATCAATAAAAAAAATATATATTGCTGTTTCCAAATATATTGCATACTTTTGAGATAAATTCTCTAAAATACATATGAGCATCCAACTTTAAAATACATATTTATAACATCCTATCCAAAGCTCATTATTTAAGAAATAATGAAGTAAACACTTATATAAATTCAAAATACTCATAACTGAATTCAACCTTATTTTTAGAATTTCTTTAAAGAGGAAGGGGGTGTATTAATAGTTGAATTCCCTGACAATGTGCCTGCACCCATAGCCCTGCTTTACTGACAGGAACAACGAGGGCCTATCTTACACTAACACAGACAAACAGGCAGAGATATTATTATCCCCCAAACCATGAAAACCATAATACATTCCCTCCTCTGCACTATTATTTATTAAAACAGCCCGGGTTGGAATATTCATCGTCTCTATTGATTATACCCAATATTCCAGCAAAAGTATTATCTGATTCTGAGTTTCAACTTGCATCTCTACTCTTGGAAAATACCTCAAACAAATAGCAACTGTGTACTTACTATGGTAAAATACAGATTTCCTTTATAAAGAAGGAGAAATGGATCTTGATATATATTCTTTTTTTCTAATTCTAAAAATATGTCCCAACACTACATATTCTTCAAAATAAAACCAACTATTTGACGTCATATTTCCCATGTTTAAGATAAAGTGAGTAATGAACACAAATCACCAATCAGAAAACAGCAATAAAATAGAATATATTCATTCCCCATATGTTCATTTCAGTGTTGTTTACAATAGCCAAGATCTGGAAACAGCCCAAGTGCCCATTGGTAAATGACAAAAAATCTGTGGGACATTTATACAATGGAACAGTATGTAGTTGTAGAAAGGAAGGAAATCTTACTTTTTGCAGCAGTGTGGGTGGACCTAGAGATTACTATGCTAAGAGAAATAAGCCAGTTAGAGAAAACCAAATAGCATATGATTTCACTTATACGTGGAATCTAATGAACAAAATAAACTGATGAACAAAATAAAGCCAGAAGCATGTGTGGATACATGGTACAGACTGAAGGATGTCAGAGGGGAAGTGGGAGGAAAGAAGGTGAAGAAAGTAGCCAGAGAACACATATGCATAGCCCATGGACACAGACGACAATGTGGTGAGGGCCAGAGGGAGGGAAGGGCAGGGTCTGGGTGGAAGTGGGCAAAGGGGGAAAATGGGGGACATTGTAATAATGCCAACAACAAAAAAGTAATAAACAAACCCAGATGTTATGCATCTGGGGGGTTATAGAGCAAAGCTTATTTATAGCCTACTTTCAAGTCAAGAAACTACAAGTCCCTTTTTCTGCTTAGAAAATTCTGGTTAAACACACACACATACACACACAATCACCAAAAAAACCCTTATATACTATTCTTTCCCAAATTTGAAGGAATAACATGCGTTTTCAATAATACATATGTTGAGCTGTAGTTGAAGAAAAGTTTGAGACTTGTTCTATTAAAAACGAACATATAAAATAAAACTCGGACACTGAAGAGATTGTTTTTCAAGGCAGGCTGTGTTTCTCCATTAGCTGGAACCACTTCTCCTATTCGCTCCACTGTGGGATGTGGGTACAAATATCCCCAGGCATTCACTTTCTGCCAGGACATTCTTGGGGTTTAAACATGCGCATAAGCACTTAGTTTTATGCCTTCCAGTAAGAAATGGAACTAAATACTCATGCTATGAAGGGATTACACATGTGTCACTGTGCACAAAATTCACTACTCCATTCCCTCTTCTGGTTTTATGAACAATTCAGTGCTTTGGGATGGAGCAGCTCCTGGGGTAAACGCTGTTCAGGGGTGGGGATGGAGGCAGTTCAGCAATGATAGTGAGAGGAGCCATATAAATAGTTATTATTTAAACACTCTACATCAGCATCCATAGCTTCTAAATTGACATAAACATTTGTCAAAGTTGTATTCCTTACCAAAAAATATAAATGTCACGATTTATCATCACTAATTCAACCCTTAAATAGGTTACAGAGTTTAGGGAAGTTAAGTTGGCTTAGTGACCACAGCAGAACATGACTTATAAGCTCTTCCAAAAGCTCTGAAATAAAAACAGAGGAAGCAAAATGGATATCCACCTTGCCCTACCTTAACTCCTGTCCACTGTCAAAGGATACAGACTGTCAGCAAAGCAAGGATCTCACTGGCACATGCACCCAACATATGTATAAACAGGCACCACTATAAACACGTGGTTATGGTGGCAACTGGCTTGCGGAATGGTGGTAATTAGAGGTGGGATCCGCTGCACTAGGGGCAGGACCAGAGCAAGCCTCCTGCCTCATAGCTCCAGGGGGAGGGTGCCTTCTCCACCCACCCCTCCATACTGACCACGCTTACCACGGAGCACCGGGAACACCCAAAGGGCTGTACTTTCTGACTTACCTAGAACGTGTTTACACTGGAAGGCACAGAGTGCAGATATCTTTGCTCCCAGGGGAATGACCTTGGGCTGTCACGCAATCCCTGTTCTCCAAGGGAAGCCACATTATGCCCTTTTGTGGAGCATAACCAGGAGGGTCAAGTATTGTCATGCTGGAATCCGAGGCCTGACCGTAGCTATAAGGGGACAGCTGGGTGTCAAGAGCTGGGTACGTGTGTGTGTGTGTGTGTGTGTGTGTGTGTGTGTAGAACTCCCTTTTATCCAGACCTGCAAACTGAGCATTACAGCAATGCTTAGCATCACTGGCAAGTGAGGCTAAATCTTAGAGATGGTATTTGAAAGATTCTTTCCTCTTTAAAAACAAGAATAAAAATCATTACACACTTAAAGAGATTAACCAAAGAATTTCTATGCATATACGCTTTGCCCCAAAACACAGACAATAGTATGGTGCAGGACTGAGGTGGGATGGGAATGGGGTGGAGGGGGCTGTGGGGGAAAAAGGGGGACATCTGTAATACTATCAGCAACAAAGATTAAAAGAATAATAAATAATACATACATACATACATAAAGTTATGGATGGACTGGGGGTGAAGAAAAGACCATAAAATATACATGGAATGAGTTAACAATGAATGTAGAATGTATATTTCAAGAGCACTCAGGAAAATAAATGTTTGATTAAGAAAAATTAAGAATAATGCCACACACATATATACATTTCTATAGGTAACACATGCATGTGTCTGTAACAAAGCCCACTGACTAATAAAGCTGGTCCTTCTAGGTAATCCCAGGAGGCAGACAGAGAGTGGGGTAGTCTTTCATTTTCAGAAGAGAAAACTGAGGTCTGAAGTGATTTGCTGAAGGCCAGGTGGCTAGTTAAGTAGTGACAAGATGATCACTAGGTCTCTGGATTCCCAGACCAGTATATTTGTTTAGTTAATCTATCCTCAATATGTGTTGAGGCTTGGGAAAGAAAATCACCATCAGCTCCATTCCAAAAGGGCAACTAAAAAGAAAGAGAAATATAAGGCAGCATGTTCAGTCTATTATCTTACTGAGCTCTCCACACTCTTTACCTATTGAATCTTTCATGACCACGAAGACCCCTTTTAATTGCATCATCCCTGCCCAAGCTCCTAAGACAAAAATAACTTAATTTTGAACCTTTTGTATGTGAGGTGATTAGAAAACATCATCTTCAGTGAGTTTTAATTATATGCTCAGGGTCGAACTTTTGGAGCCTTATTTTCACTAAACTGGCACTGTTGTCGATTCCCCTTTTTAATTTTTAACAGAGCTCTTTTTCTATTTTTCTATTTAAGCTGCTTCTAGTCAGCTTAGAAGCAAAACCTTCCAACCCCTCCCTTGGTCCAGATAAAGGAGAGTCAGGGGATTCTGTTATAGCTGCTGTTCTGCATGTATTAGTCTGAAAGGCAATGAGCCTAGTCTCTGATTGGATTGTTAGGAACCTGTGGCCATTCGGTGAAAACTGAGAATGCCACTAGGCCACAACAACTCAAATGTGGCCTGTGGACTGTGTCCATGCTGATTCACAGCAGGACTCAGAAAATGAAAGGAAGTGTTCAGACACTCTTAGAGCAATTTCACAGAGTAGTTTTATGTGTGCTGAATACAATAATAAAAAACTAGGTAGTATTTCAAATGCTTTTTATTTCACTTTTCTAGTCATTTATTTTTATTGTATTTTACAAGAGTATTGATCCACAACAAATTGGAAAAGAAATAGGAGGACTGATCTATTGCCACAGATAGTCTGAGAAGCGCTGTGCTAGGCAACTCCACCAAGCCTTCCGAGTCAGGTGTAATTTGGAAGGGATATAATGACTTCCTAGAATATCAAAGATACCTACATCTCAATGAGAGAACAAAAGGTAAATATAAATATATATCTGTTTGGTGTTGCCACTATGGAAAACAGTATGGTGTTTCTGTCAAAAATTAAACATTGATCTGCTTTATGACCCAGCAGTTCCACTTTTGGGGGTTTATCCAAACAAACCCAAAACATTAATTTGGAAGAGAATATGCACCCCTATGGTCACTGCAGCTTTATTTACAATAGCCAAGACCTGGAAGCAACCCACGTGCCCATCAATAGACTAGTGTATAAAGAAGCTGTGGTACATGTATACAATGGAATAGTACTCGGCCATAAAAAAGAATGGAATCTTACCATTTGTTACAGCCTGGATGGGCCTAGGGGGCATTAAGCTAAGTGAAATAAGTCAGTCAGAGAAAGACAAATACCATATGATTTCAACTATATGTGGAATCTAAAGAACAAAATAAATGAACAGACAAAATTGAAATAGACTCATAGACACACAGAGAGAACTGATGGTTACCAGAGGGGAGCAGTGTTGGGGGGGCTGGGTGAAAGAAGTGAAGGGACTAAGAAGCACAAGTTGATAGTTACAAAGTAGTCATGGGGAAGTAAGTACAGCACAGGAAACGTAGGCAAAGATATTGCAATAACTATGTATGGTGCCAGTTGTGAACTGGAAATATCGAGGGGAATACTATGTAAAGTATACAAAAGTCTAACCACTAAGCAGTAGACCTGAACCAATAAAAAATAAAATTGAGGTTAAAAAATATCTAAAAATATATAAATACATGGTGGAGCAAAAGGAGGTTTACAGTTGTATGCGAAACAGAGTTTATTCTTGTATTATTATTTATTAATTAGTGTACTATTTTCCATATGAACAACTGTAAACCTGCTTCTGCTCCTCCCTGTATATATCTGTAATCACCACGCACGTTTTCAATCAGCCATCGTGTTAGGGTCCTCCAGCTCACTCTTGCACACGTGGGTAATCAGAAGCAAACCATTCAGAAATGAGTGAAGTCAAATGTCAATAATGCGTGAGGTAAGATATTTAAGCAAAACCCAAGGTGCCTTATTGAAAACAGTAAATTTTAAAATCTGAACTCGTCAGTTATGCTGCTGACTAAAGCCGGCCACGCTGAGAAAGGAATGGCCGTCCCTGCCCTCCCTCTGCTTTTTGGTAGCCGAGGTGGGGTGAGCAGGTGGTTTCAGCTCAGTTCTTCATTTATAAACTGGCTCTGCAGAAACACACACACAAAGCCACTTGTTCGGCGGTCTCAGAAGAGGGGCTAAGGACTGACCGGACATGAGACACAATTACCCTCTCACCCTAGAAGGCGGTCCCCGCAGGTTAGGGGTGATGTGTAGCAGTAGGTCAGGATGAAAAAAGCCAGCCCAGCTGCTGCCTACGTGGGGAGCGCCGGAGGGAGAAAGAGAAGATTTTCATTTCTGGATTACTTCTTTCACCAGCACTGACATTGATTCAGAAATTTTTGTGATCAGGTTATCACTATTATATGTTCTTTAATCATGTTCCTTTTAAATTGTTAACTTTCTGTCATTTTGGAGGAAGCATTTTAAGTTATCTAATCTTTTGAAAGTTGTACTTTTTTTAAAAAAGAACAAAATAAAACATAAGGGAAATTACCTTTTCTGGGAGGGAGAATAATAGACCCAATGAAACTGAGTTTGATTACCATGATATTTTGTAGGCATATACTTTCATGGGCAGACAATGGGTGTGTTATCAGCACTCCCAGCAGAGCCTGTTTCCTGCTCTCCTAGGTTTCTTGGACATTTGTGACAATGCAGACTCCCTCTAGTGGCCACAGTAATATATGTAAATTCACAGGTTTGTTAACAAAAAAGATTGTTTGTAATCTGTATATTTTTAAAAGAAAACATTTTTTTGATGTATAATTTCCTTTTGTAGTAAGATAATACTCCAAATAAGGTAATTATATATAAATCAAAAATATGCAAATTGTCTCAGTGTATATTGTAAATCTTATATTTAGTGATCATTCTTGTAATTGATTAGACACTAATACATCATTCTGAATATGTAATAGTAAATGTTCAGAACAAAGAAGACTTATTACTAAATTCCTTTAAAAAAAATATGTTCTTATTGATTTCAGAGAGAGGAAGGGAGAGGGAGAGAGAGATAGAAACACCAATGATGTGAATAATTGATTGGCTGCCTCCTGCATGCTCCCTACTGGGGATCGAGCCCACAACCCAAGCATGTGCCCAGACTGGGAATGGAACTGTGACTTCCTGTTTCATGGGTTGACACTCAACTACTGAGTCACACCAGCTAGGCTCAAATTTCTTAAAAGAACCATGATTATTCTTTGCCAAACTAGTGCTTACCATTTAGGCGGTTGAATTTCCACAGACAGATTATTTCTAAAGCAGGTATCATCAAGTCATTAAAGAGATTCCTTATGATCTGATGCTTGCAACGAAGGCTTTATTTAACATAATAGACGTGTACCCTTTAAATTGAAATGATCAATTCCTAAAATATTAGAACTAAAAGTTCTGGTTGAAAGAGATAATATATGTGGAAATTCTATAAACTGCAAAAAAAAAAAAAAAAAAAAAGCATTAGATAAAATGATTATTTTTGCCATCTAATCCTAAGACCTTGTTTTACAAATTAAATATAAAAACCTGGGAACCAGCGAGTTCAAATGACTTGCTCCTGGACACTGAACCAGTTAGCAGAATAAGGAACTGGAAGCCAGCTCCCTGACTCAGGCCTTTCAGGCTACAGATGACTGGCAGAAACAGTCCTTGTTTTGTCAAGGTCTTCCCTTAAGTTGCATCTTAGCACCGACTTCGGCTATGAAGTATTTAAACTGATTCCCCCATGAAAAAGTCTCATTCCTTTAGATATCAGATCTTTTTACATTTTATCAATTATTTAAGCACTTTCAGTGGCATTTATTAACTAACAAGTTCCTAGGGAACTCCTTTTATGGAATGAAAATGAGACAATAATAACAATAATACATGCAGATTCCTGGCCCTAAGGCTTTCCTCATTACTACGGACTTAAGAGTTAAACTTTGAGTGTCTTCTAAATTTCTAGGATTTTGTGAAAAACAAATGATGCCAAACCAGTAAAAGTGCTTCGAATTTATGGTAAATGCTTTAAAAAATGAATTCTTATTTTACTTAGCCAAAATTAAATCACTCCAAAAAAAAAAAAAAAATTAGCTATTGCTTTAGTTTCCTGAAAGATGAAGGGAAATAGAAGGAGCCAATCTTTTTGGAGAATAAATGAAAATAGAAGAAAATCACAAATTCTCTCCACAAATGTGTATTGAGTGGCTATGCTATGTGATGGAGAATGTATTATTATAACTTCCTCCTGAGAGTGTGGCATTTGACTTGGACTAGAATTAAAATCTTGTTATAATCATAGCCCAGAACTATCATAATACAAATATAGTAATGGGTTGCCAATTCTTGGGGATGGCCAAACAGGCTTAAATCACTGAGATTTTTCATGACATGAAAATTTCTAAGCCCCTCCCCTTATCAGTCCAGACTGTAAACCCTGAGGAATAGGGAGGGATGTGTCTGTCTCGTCCACTGCTGTGTGCCCAGCACTTAGGGTAACACCAGGCACAGAGCAGGCACTCATTACGTGTTTGCTGAATTTGAGCTCCAGACTGGAGATGATCAGAGGAAGAAGAAAGAGGAACTGAGCTGAAGGTGATGGGATGCTTTAGTGAGTGCCTTGTCCGGGAGATACGCAGCGTTTGTAAACAGCATGCCACCTAACCGCCTGCTGCTGGGGGTGAACATTCTATTGGGCTTCACTTTTCAGATGGGCAAACGTTGACCCCATTCTCCAATATTTATCCAGAGATCAGGCAGCATCTCCAAACTGTCCCCTATATTCCAAGTTGGTGGATGAAAAACCACCGATAGAAATGTCAGAGAAGCAGGCGCTAGGTATCAACACTGATTCTTCAGAATTCATACAAAACATGCACAGAAACAGTCTGCACTAGTCACGCTTTAAAGGCTGACCAAGAGGGCCAAGACAGGGCTCGCTTAGGCTAGCTGTCTTTGCACATTAGACTTATTGATTATGACTTATTTTTGGAAATCAAGAGTAGAAACACATCACTCCATGTCTCTGTGTCAAACAGAATACCCAGCTTAAAAATCAGAGAAGAAAACATACAAAATCCCACCAGTTTTCCAATGTCCCATGCTTTTGGCTTTTTTTTAAAAAAAATCCTAGCACGATGGGTAATAGAAGCTTCTTTTTACTGTCAGGGGGATCAAAGAGAAGTTGAGAAGAATCCAGAAGCAGATGCTGCCCAGTGACAAACCCGAAAGAAGTTGACAGTGGGGCCAGATGTTGGGGTGAACTGTGGGCTGCAGAGAACACTGGCGAGGTGTTGATTTAGATGGCTGTTGGCAGAAGCCGTAGATCCAGCAGCAGGGGGAAAACACTGAACTATGGGATACTTTCTTGCTCTTTCCCATCGCCACGAACCCTGCGACCACCGGTCAGCAGCGCCGACGGCGGTCAGGGAAGCTGGGCTGGCGACAGGCCTGCCAGGAGGCCGCCCGTCCAACTGGGGTCAGCGGCGTGATCGAGAGCAGCTCCAGGCTGTGCCACCTCGCGGCCGCTCAGCTTCCACCAGCTGCTTCTTGACTGAATACAGACATAAAATAATTATTTAAAAAGCACAGCATATTCCATATGCGGGACGATGTTTACATTGTCACGCGGCTATTAACAGAGGACATAGCTCAGAAAGGCTCTGACACGTCTGAGGAGTTAATGCCCCGTCAACAGGTCTAATGAGCGCCCAGTGAAAGTTCTACATTGAACTTGGAATCGTCACCGCTGAAGGAAAGGGAAGTGCTTTTAATCAAGCAGAATTACTCTAATCAGACACAAAAAGAATACATACTGACATGTCAGTTTTAAAGACCTCTATCACATTCTGCCATATTCCCATCAGGCACTCAATAGGCATTTTATGGATTTTTCTAGGGACCCAAATGTCCTTATTATTGTAAACACCAGTAAGTAAGACAAATGATCTCTAGCCTTCCATTCTGACAGAATTTTCAATCTTTGCCACCATACAATGCTGAGACACAGAACGCAAACAGCAGCTTGCTTTTTAGTATATTAGATGCGATTGAAGACCACACAGTTCTTCTGACGCTTTTAGACATTTTGTCACTTTACCTGGAGAAATATCCACTGCTTTTTCTGCATTGCTGCTGATGTCCAGCACTTGTCAAAACCTCTCTCTGTCAAGGCCGTCACCAAGAGTTGCAAAATGACAGATCAGGCTGTCTGAGTGGATGGAGCCCCAGGAAAAATGGAACAGATAGAAAATTCATGACTCTAAACTACATCAAAGTGACTTCTGTCAACATCATGTCAAAAGAACTGTTCATTTTAAGAGTTTTTTTTGAAAAAAAATATATAAATACTTTTTTGAGTATGAGCTAAGTGTAATAAAACAATTTTTTTGGTGTACAGTATGATCATCCAAATGTTCCAAAAATATACTTTAGATCATGCAGGAATAAGGAAAATTCTAATAGTAGACACTGTCTTCCAGCTAAAACCAATGACATTCGAGAAAGATGTATGGAGATAGTATAGGCTTAAAATAGTACAAACCATCTGGTTATAGAGGAACAAAAGTATATTTTGTTGCAAATTTTCTGGACCCACCGAATTTCTAAAACTAGGTTAAATTTTATTCTTCTACAGTCAGTTTTGATCCACTCTTTTGCTTAGTGGGACAAGTATAAAACACTTAATTCGGTATTTTTTTCCTAAACAAGTTTCCTAAAAAATCTGGTATTTAATTTTTTTAAAAATCACTGGGAAATCCTCATAAGGCATAATTTCCTTAAATTATTGCTTTTAGGGACAAGTAAAAAATAAATGGCTTATGACATGCAGTACTGCATGCACAGAACCGCTCCATAATCACACTCAAAGAGTCATTCACCAGGTGAAATATGAGTTGCATAAATCTGGAAACGACTACTCTCCCGTTTTAATTCCCAGCACCTTTCAGGGAGGATGGCTGGCACCTGGTGCTAGAACCCAAGCAACTTGATTCCCACTGCTCGTATGTCACTGGAATAAACAGGGTAAGTGACCTTGTGAAGTAAAGACCATAGACTGGGCAATGTGTATATATACAGAGCAGGCAAGAGGGGAAATACATATAATCCTCCACACACACACATGCATGCACACATGTACAGGGATGCGTGCGCACACATGCACACACACAGGCACACAGGCATGAATAGGCTCGCATGCACCTGAACCAGGAATCAAATGCATAATCCACAGTCACCGTAACCATCCATGATTCTGTTGATCACTACTTCATTTAGCTAGGATCTAGCAATTTTTAGATCAGTTCCTTCTAAAAGCTGCCCTTCCAGGGACCATCTACAATCCCTACAACAGTGGCTACTGACTCAGGGCGCTCATCCACTTCTAAAAAAAAGGCCATTCTCTGTGACCAGAAAGGTTTGCTTACCTCTAGAATGACAAAAGATCTCAAACATAATGACCACTGGCAGTTTTGAGAGCAGTAGCCTCCTTTAAAACGGTGCCATTGCATTGTGCCTAAATATATATGGGAAGTACCACCCATTAATGCAAAAGTAGAAGATCGCCATTTCTCATTATGGGCAGGACTCAATATATCTTGTGTCCTACTTACGAAAAGATGTTTATTACCTGTAAGTGTACGGAGGTGTGGGCTTCACAGCAGCCGCGATTGGTAATAAGCTTATTTTTCTCATTTACATTGATAGCAAGCATTAGTGAAGATATATGCATTTCATTTCATGGTTCAGAAAGAACAAAGTATATGTATATGCGATAGCAGTGGGTGGTTAATGAAATGGTCTGACAAACATAAGCTAATACATAATCATACCAGAATGCGAACTGGCACACCTGTTCCTGCTTCACAGGCTGGCAATTCTTGAGGAAAAGTTACCCTTCTCAGGCACTGAAGCCACTACTGTTTAGACATCAATATGCTCCAAGGAAATTTTAGTCACTTTTTTGTTGTTGTTGCAATCACTAAAGGGTGGCTATTTTAATGATATCAAATCTCTTCTGCTTGTGTCCTAAGAGTAATGAAAACATCACACATGCATGAAGCTCCAGTAATTATTTTAAACTGCCTTCTGTTGTCCCCCTGAGGAACACGGTGGTATTTGTTTGATGCAGTTTAATTAGTGTCAGGGTAATTAATGCTATGCTATCTACATGAGATCAAAACCCTTTCTTTGTAACACTCTGGTTAACTAAGAACTAAGAAAAGGAAGCGTTTGGAAAACGTCGAGGCATGGTGTTAACCTGGGTTCAGGAGTGAGCCAAATTGCTCCTCTCTCCCTCCATGCCTCACCCAAAGGGCAATTTCAGCCCCTCCCAGGACAAGATCAGACCTGTAATGCGTCGGAACCACACTGTCAGGCATACGACCCAGTGGCTGCTATGGAATTAAATTCTTTCTTTATGGGTATAATCAAATTAACTAAAACTTTCACGGTCACCAGGCACCTTTTGCTGGAGTTTAATCCTTTAATAATGAAACAGTAAACTTTTGCACTGATGGGGAGCTACAGTTCCTTGTAAACAGGGTGTGATATTACCATGTGCTGATATATTTTTCCAAATAAAAGAATCATTGGTTTAATGAACGAATGTGATTCTGCTTAAATGCTTGGATAAAATTTGCATTTAATAGTAGGTATAGTTATTCTCTCTATTTGACAACAACATTAAGACAAGAAAAACAGAGAAAGGCAAGGAGACAAGTTAAGTACACAAAAATTCCACACACATAATGTGCACTACCATAAATCCTTTTTAACTGTTTCTTTGGTAATAAGCAACCGTAGTATAAATCTCCCAACACACAAACTCAAGCTGATCACAGGCTTAAGGAAATAGCTCCAGTTATCTTGACTAGATAAATTATTATATCCTAGAGGTTATTCCAGTTTCTAATAAAGCACTGTGGCTAACAAACAAAAATAAAAAGACGAACCATTTCCTTTATTTTATAACAGATGAAATTACAGGCCTCATGGGATAGATGCAATGACACAGATTTTATTTTTACTCTTAAAATTGCACCATGCAATGTTCATTTTGGAACAAGACCTGTGCTTTAACACAACAATGATAACCAGCATTAGACTGGTAACATTTTTTACAGGAAGGGGAGGCTTAATGGCACATATCTAAAAAAATAAACATGACTGGTTTAAAGTTAACCCAAATGGATCTAGCCCACTGTATAAGTATGAAAATCCTAAGCATGAAAATAACCTCTGCACTGCACAAGAAACGAACAAAGAAAAATACTTCTGGAGGGTACAAATGTTGAGTCTACAGTAGTTATGAAACTGTGTCCGTATCGATCAGTGGCTGAAATGAAGGTTAACATTATGAAACGGAATTTCACTAGCTCAGGCTGGCAGGGTATCACCACCTAAGAGGGTTTGTGCTGAATACATCTTCTTGAGGTCATTCATTACTGAATACCTAGTGGGATCAGCTGACTAGCGAAATATGTTCTTTCACATCTTTAGTTCTGCTTCCTGCAACTTAGTTGTTTATCAATTAAAGTGATAAACACAAGCGACTCTGATAACACAAGAAACGCATTATGCGGTATAGTAACCTCCAGGAACCCTGCGGTAAGGGTGGCGTGCAAAGTTCAACAACTGTGAAGGAACTATTATAGAGGACACACAAACAAGTGACCTTGACTGACAAACGCACTTCATTCCAGCAATAAACAGCGGTGGTGCTGATAACTGTTCATTGGCGCAGAGAGTAATTACCTATCTGTCAGCGTTGCTGGTGTGTGCGAAATAGTATAAATGAAACATACATAATGTACGGCAATAATATCGGGCATGCAGAACCTAATGTATTATCATCATTCTCAGGACTCAGGTTTATGTGGCTGCCACCACTGAGTAAATGCCTTCCAGCCATGATAATTTCATTCTAATCTCTGTTCCATATTATAATTTTCATAGCTAAAAGATACTGAGGAGCAATACGTTTCAATCAAGGGCTAAATAGAACACAACCTGTAACTGGGTGTTTTATACACCTATATATATTTTTTCTCTCAAAAAATTTAGTCAATTTATGAAGAGACTGGAATAAGCTGTAAATTTATGGGTGACAAACCCTGTCTGCACCAATGTCACCGTGTTGGAGATGGGCTGAGAGCGGCTTGTGAAAAGGTTGGGAGCTTTGTCTCTCTCATTGCTTTCAACAATACAAAATTCTGTCTTTTTAAATGTTTTTGTTCTGCCCAAAATATAAGGTAAGGATGCAGTTTTGGACAAAATAAAAGATAACACCTACTCAATAGCAGAAAAACAATCACCTGGTTTCCAAAACAAATTATCTTGATTTGCCTGAATTGTTTAAGTATGTAACAGAACAATCTCCCGCATCAAGATACTCCACAGTTCTCATAAAGCTGCCCGACTCTTGCATGCTTATTTTTTCCCTTTGATGCAAATGCAATTTGGTGACACCTCTAAATCATATTTAAGACCATACAAAAGCAGCCAGGGAAATCCGAGTAGCAGCTGAGCCGTCAGAATAACCGGTCTCGAGGATGAAGCGTGAGAAGCCCGCGCAGTTAACAGGGGGAAGCAGAGGAAGCTGCGTATCCTGAGTGCAGAACAGAAACGGCTGCTGGCCGGCCGCTCGTCACTCAGAGGAAGAGCATGGATGACTATTGAGACAGCGCATGGCACACGTGACAGCTTATCCAGTCCTCTATGCTTGCAGCAAGGGTGCGTATTCAAGAAACAGGGTAGATTGAACGAATAATTAATGCAATAGTCTGCCTTTTGGCTGTTGTTGTTAATACTCACCTGAGGATATACAGTGGCGCCTCGGTTTTCAAACGTCTCCGTTGACGAACATTTAGGGTCACATACGCCATAAACCCGGGAGGAAATGCTTCGGTTTTCGAACTCGCCTCGGAAGTCGAACATGCCCTGCGGCTTCCGCTGAGGGCAAGACCCTGAGGCCCAGCTGTTGGCTGTGGATCCCTCGGTTTTTGAACATTTCAGAGCTTGAATGGTCTTCAGGAACGGATCGCATTCGAAAACCGAGGCACCACTGTATACTGTTTAAGAGAGAGAGTGGAAAGGAGGGAGGGGAGAGAGAGAGAAAGAGAGAGAGGAACATCGATGTGAGAGAGACACATCTATTGGTTGCCTCCTGCACTCGCCCCGACCAGGGCCTGGACCGAACCTGCAACTCAGATACATGCCCTTGACAGGGAAACAAGTCCGTGACCCTTTGGTGTGCTGGCCAATGCTCTAACCACTGAACCACACGTGCTAGGGATAGTCCCCCTTTTTTAAGAAGCATTTTAATTGATGGTCCAACGTCCCATTTCAAATTACAGGACTGACTTGATCTACGCAAGAACTTCATCTCCATTCTTTAACTTTTTGTTGGCTGGCTTCTCAAAGTGGTTTTCTAACATTAATATTGTAGATGATCAATGAAGTCCTGATAGGAGATTAGACAAGCCAGAGAAAAATCTCAAGTTTTTCATGTGTTACCTTTTTGTTTTCTGAAATTTTCTTTCTATATTCCTAGTCAGGGGAGAAAGCAATAAAAAAGCTAACTAATACTAAGTTGTTAGGGAGACGATATTTAATTCTCAGAAAAGCACTTCTACTTTAAAGAAAAGGTAAGGCTGAGATAATCCTAACCATGAAGAAATTTTTTAAAAATTATTTTTTTGAGTTCCTCATATCATGACATTAAGTAGCTTGTCCATTCTGCTCATGCATCAACCCACTGGGTTATGTGGCTAGCCCAATACAGAAAAGATTTTACCCAATTTCAAGTCATTTAATCAACCCTGCTATTCAGGATACCCTATCAAAAGGCATATCTGGTAGATGAATAATGTCTGCAAGTTCCATGGATAGCTCTTAATCATCACAGCAAGTTCCCCACTAGATTCATATGATACTCCTTACCTGAGTAACAAGTCTTTCTTGATATATCCCATTATATGTGTTTTACATGTAGGTTTAAGAATATGGTATGTATCAGAACATTTTCAGGGAAAGGTATTCTATTTTGCTAATTATAAGAATAGCATATTTCTTACATCTTACCTCTTTGAAATAGCTTTTTCAGTCTCTGCCAGCCAAGTGGCAGCTGTTGGCACCTTTGGTAAGATCAAGAGTACTCCAGCCTTAAAGCATCTTAGACTTGACTTTTGACTCTTGAATTCAATGAAATACAATACAAAATCAGGCTATTCTGGCTTTGAGGCACATCTGTTCACATTTATCTTAAAATGGTCCTGATTACAATCACACCCAACAAACTAACCAATCAAATAATATATTCATGTTGATATAGATTACATCTATGAGACACAAAAACATCTAGTTAATTGATTAAATCACACAACTAGTTGATTTAATGGGGAGAAAAATCAACTAAACTTACCTGGTTCTACTGACTGTTTAAGGACCATATGGACCTTGCATTGGATGTATTCAGACATATATCTCTATGGTCTGCTCAGTAATTAAGCATAATCACATTTACTGGTGATTCTCAACCTAGGAACAGGGCAGAGATCCAAGGGAATATTTCACTCATCTCCTGTTCCAGCAAAGGGACAAGTGACTTTGTCCCTCCAGCTGAGAAACATTGCCCTAGGGATCAAGTGTGTCTGGTGGGCTGTGTCTTGTCACTCTGGTGTGTTAGGGTGATAAAAACACTGAGAACCAGTGGAGAGTACAGTCTACATAATTCAAAACAGTTTGGGTGGGGGGATAACCCTTCCATAATTTTCTCAAATAGCCACAAGGACATTTATCTACAAATGTGATTAGAATTCAAGTTTATTGTCTCCTTATATACCAGAAAATTGTTATTGTTCACAATCATTATTTTCAATGCCTGAAACCTAACTTTTTTCAATGAATATGTGTTGAATAAATGAATGAGCCAATGAGTGAATGAATGGTATTCTCCAAAGCAGATTAGTTATTTTATAAAAATGTATATCCTAATTTGATGCTGCAAAGCTCAGGCAAAAAAAAATTCAAATGTTAAGCACAAAGCGCTCTATCATGTTCTTTGGTGTTATAAGATTTTTTTTGTAATGGAATTATTTAGGATTGATGGTTTTGCAGTTAAAGTACACTTTTAAATCAGAAATTAACTTTTAATATATGGCTTGGTGATGATAATACTGAGATATGTAAAGTGTAGTTGCCTTCTTATAGGCAATATACTTGATTAATTTTGAACAATTTAACAGTGAAAGATTAATTAAGAACTTCATCCAGTACAGGCCATCTTTCTTTCCCAATTACATTCCTTTAGAGCCACTATAACTGTTTTAATAATTGTACTGAAAATGCTAGAAAGTATCAAGATATTACAGTGATTCAGCAAGAACAATAAAATTCAGAAACATGGTACTTTGATATTTGGAGCATTTAATATTGTGATGTATATACATAAACCTTCTAAACTCCAACAAGTTATTATAACCCAGGAGGTCTAAAATCAGCTTTAAATTTATTAATGGAGTGTATTTCCACTTAGTTTAGAGGGTTCCTAGAGGACAAGAAAATGAATAGGAAAGCCAACATTATTTCCCAAATTCCAGAGTCTACTTTTTATTTCAACATGTCTGTCTGAATCAATGCCACATTCTCCTAATAACTGACTAGTCCGTCAGCTTTCTGATGTCATCTCCAGGTAAAAGTTCTTTTCTAGGCAAAAATGTAAACCAAGTTGTGTTTATCTGAAGAGGAACCTCTTCTTCTGCTTTGAGTGAGCAGAGACCTCACAACCTCAGTCAGACCACAGCTGTTCAAAAACAATAGAGGCTACTGCAACGGTGACTTGCAATCAGAAATTACTCACTGGGAATGAAATTCAACTGTCATTTTATTTTATTTTTAAAAGATTTTTTTATAGATTTTATAGAGAAAGGAAGGGAGAGGGATACAGAGATAGAAACATCGATGAGAAACATTGATCAGCTGCCTCCTGCATGCCCCCTACTTGGGTTGAGCCCCAGTAACCTGGTGACCTCTTGGTTCACAGGTCAACGCTCAACCACTGGCCCACATGGGCTGGATTCAATCGTCATTTTAAATGAAAAGTCTCCCCAGCCACTAAGACAGCAGGGTTCTATTGGATAGTCAGTTATTCCCAAGTCATACTAGTAAAACCATTTCATCATAACATTTACATTTGTTAACTCAGTTTATTTCCTTATTATTCTTGGACTCTAACTTGTTTTTCTAAAGACTTAAAATCCAAAGTCCAAAAGAAAATTCTCCATAGTCTGACCAGTCATAAACTCTGGACTTCTGAAAAAGGTTTATTGGTCAATATATACATAGAAAAATGAGATGAGGCCATTTTTAATAATTCATTACAAAAATATATCTAAAAATAGATATACTTCAGTGTTTGGTAGGCAGTGAGAGGAGGGAGCACTTTGTAAAATATAAATAATATAGGTTTTCATTTATATTAATTTATTATATATTTATATAAATATATATAATAAATATGTATAAAAGATGTAAAGAAATCTGCTACAACTTCTTAAACATCAGAACCACTGCACGCCAACACTATTTTTCCACACTTCACAGCTGAGTGCAAGTGATTTCACAGCTGCACACTGAACCTACTGGCATCTCCTCGTGCCTTTGGGTTAGTGGCCCCACCGCTCTGGCACCAGTCAATGCAGGGCAGCCCATCACCGTGGCTTTCTGAGAAGGGGCACATGGTGGCACTAAAAGAGGGTGAAGGGTCAGGAAAGGCTGTCTGTCCAGTGTTGAACTTGTCATCTGTCACTCTGGAAAAGGAGCCCCTGCCTTAGAGAAGGAAGCCAAAGTCTGCGGAAAATGATCCCCACGTGCAGCTCCATTGACCATTCTAATCTTGTCTGCAACTCAACTTTTAGTTCTTTGGAAACTAGCTGAGTGGGGCATTTGCCATTCAGTAAGGCAGAGATACTAAGAAGGCACTATTGCGAGAGTTATTTTAAATTCCAAATATTCTTATAATATGCTTGCCTTCCAGGAAATAATGTAGAATTTGATTTGAATCTTCCAAATATGGCTCGCTCAGAAAGCCATCTACTCAGTCATCAAATCAACAATGCTAATTGCAATTTACAATGTGCAATGTAGCATGTGCTAATCGTCTTATTATAGGCCTTTCAATAATGCAGATTTAAAATTATTTTTGTCTTGGTGACTATGTCTCATTTTCATAAATACTTAAAAAAATAATTTTACAGCCATCCTCACTCTTCTCTTCTGTACTATTATAATCCTACACCTCACAGGATTCTTTTGAGGATGAAAAGAGATTAAGTAAAGGACTTCACAGAGCACAGGCAGATGTTGACAATTCGGAAAATCATAACCAGCAGCAGGAGCAACAGCAGCAGCAGCAGTAGTAGCATTTGTAGTAGTTGCTCCTAGCCTGACTTTTCTTTAGTAATTAAGAATCTTCTTGAAATTCATATCCTAAAACTCTAAAACAAACAAAAAATCTAATTTGTATCTACAAAAATAGCAGCCTCACAGACAAAAATACATCAGCAATTCTTTTAGACCTTTCTCTGGAACTTACTTTTTTCAGAAGCACTTATAATCTGGAGCTCAGAACAGGAAACAAGCTGCCCTGCCCAAGGGCAATTTTTCTGCCATTAACTCAATGCTAGGATCATCATGTCACTTTAAAAGCAGGAAGATAAATATAGAGTCATAATTTTGTAATATGGTATATATTACCACCGCTTGATTGTGCCTTTTGAATTTGCATTTTGAAAGGACTTTGTTTTGTTCATTGTTGTAGCTCCAGCTGTGAACCGGCACATTATAACTAATCAAGATATATTTGCTGAATAAAGGCTTGAATTTTTATAAAAGTAGATACATTTTTCCTCCTCATGCTATATATTTACAATAATAATTTTTTAAAACATTGTGAGGCCAAGAGAGAATAATGAAAGAGAAAAGAAAATTCAGTATAAGAGGGTACACTTTTGTTGACCATCCGTTATGCACACATGAGAAAGTATATACCAGCAGATTCTACAGTATTTGCATATAATTCTATCAGTGCATAGTGCTGCCTGAAAATATTTTATGTCTATATTTATCTTCTCTCCTAATTATAAGTTCTTGGAGGATTCTTATTTATCTTTACTGTTTCGGAGAAATTCAATAAAATATTAGTTAGATGAATGGATAAAGAGCTGATTTGTGAATTAATTATAAGCAGCACCATCAAACAAAAATTGTCAGTGAGTTGTATAAGACTTATCAAATGATAAGTTTGAGAACCCAACCTTATGAAGTTTAAAGGCAAGTTTCAAATTAATCACACTGATACCAAGAAGCTTAACTGCATCCAGAACAAAGTCTAATACTATGAAAAGAAATACAAAATTCAGCACCCCAAAATAAAATCATCACTGTCCAGCAAGCAGTAAAAGCTATCAGGCATGCAAAGCAGCAGGAAAATATAGAAAAAAAAATAAATCAATAAAAGAGGCCCCCAAAAATGAGAGAGAGAGAGAGAATGTTAGCAGACAAGAATGGTAAGATGGTAAATATAAACATGTTTCACGTGTTCAAGAAAACATGAACTTAAAAAAAAAAAAGGGGGCCCTGGCCGGCTTGTCTCGGTTAGAGCGTCAGCCCAGGGACCGCAGGGGCGAGGGTCGGATTCTGGGTCAAAGGCAGCACCTCGGATGCAGGTGGGAGGCAACCAATCGATGTGTCTCTCTCACATCGACATCTCTCTCTCTCTTCCTCTCTCTCTCTCCCCCTTCCTCCTCCTTCCCCTACACTGTCTCTAAAAAGAAAAATCAGTGGAAAAAATAAAAATGGAAATTTTAGAGATGGAAAACAAAATACCAAATAAAACCACATTGGATGAGATCAACAGCAGATACTATCCAAGAAAAGAAATCAGTCACCTTGGAGAAATAGCAGTAGAAACTATCCAAAAGGAAGAAAAAAACAGATGAAAGATTGAAAAAGAAAGAAAAGAGTCATAATGACCTGTGGGACAATATAAAGTAGTCTAAGCCATACAAGTGATGGGAATTCCAGAAGGAGAGGAGAGGGGAAGGCAAAACATTTTCAAGGAATACTGGCCCAAATTTTTCTAATTTTTGTCAAAATTATAGTCTTGGATCCTTTCTTTTTATATAATGCTATCTCATAGAAATTGCATATCAGCTCTATAAAAATTCTGCAACACAATGTAATAATAATTGCAAACACTTACATAAGGCCTATCATATACCATACCCTGTTCTAAAGGCTTTACAGGTAGTCACCTACATAATCCTCACAACTGAGGAGGTAGGAGTTCTTGCTATCCCCATTTTACAAATAAGGACACTGACTCCCAGAAATATTAGGCAGTGTGCTCAATGTATACTAACTCTTAAGTGGATCCAGGCCTCAAACCCATGAGATGTGACTTCAGCATCCAAGCCCGTAACCAGTTTGCTATACGGCCTTCTGTGCCATCTGTGCCAAGGACAGACATTAACACTTTCAGACTCAAACTGAGTCAGAGGTGCCCATTTTTATGTTAAACATAATTTTAAAACAATTCTGTTCAATTGTGGTTCTTTACATAATATCAATTTACCCCTTATCACCCAGGATCTAGAATTACGTCAATGAAGGGTGTGCAAATTCATAAACAAAGTGGCAAAAAGACCAAAAACATATTAGCATGCAAAGCAGTGTGATCTGCCATTTAGCCACTGACTAAATCAGCAGGAAACTGTGTGTATCTGGAAGAATGAGCACCTCTGATTTTCTGCAGCCATATTTAAAAAGGAAACCAAGAGCATGCAAATACCAGAGTTGTCAGTAACTTGACTCCTTGTAGCCAGAATCAGAGGGTTCTTGTTGACACATGTAACCTCTGCTTGTCCTTTGTCACATATGTGCTTCTCCTGCAAATTGTCAGTGACTTGTCAGAACTGATCAGGAAGTCTAAAGCCATTCCTCAGTGATAGACAGATCTGGACAGGACAGCATCCCATTCCTGGTTCTGTGTCACATACCGTATGAAAACTGATGGCCTGGTTCTGTGTCACACACCGTATGAAAACTGATGGCCCCGTCACTCTACTCTCAGGACCAATAGCTGCATACAATAATGATGAGATTTTTAAAGGTTAAAAAAATCAGCAGGATAAATTCAGCATTTAATCGTATTTTAAACAAATATGTAACCTAATGGTGCAGAGAAGAGATGTCTTGTAGAAATATGTAAAATTCTTTCTTCCTATGTACGAATAAAGCTGTCTGTGCTCCTTGTTTGGGAATTCAAACCATTAAAAATCCAAATCTAAGAAGGAGGGAGTAGAGGACTTCAGTAAAAGACCTGAGACCCTGATGGCTCTCAAGGCCTCCAATCAATGAATTACAGGCTAGGATTCTGGAAGCACCTTTGTTTCTTTCCAATGTGTCTACTTTGAAATTTGGTAGAAATTAGGATTTGCATTACTCTTCCAAGAAAAAACAATGGGCATCTTAATACTTTTCTCTTTCTGAAAGAGAAAAATCTGGAAAATTTTTGATATTTTAAAATAGAATCTGACACCACTGAAATATACTAAGAGGCTGTAAAATAACTAAATAATCTCATTAAGGAAGAGATGGGAAGTCACTAACTGTGAACATGGTTATAAACTATATACTGTATTCTTCAAAGGGGAAAAGGGACATAAAAGAACACCCATTGGATAATTTACATAAATTATCAAACAACATTTATGCTGCCCTTTCCTCATTAGGCTTCCTAACCTGCCTTCTTTCATTTTCTCGTTCTCTCATTATTATCTTGTTAGTCACTTTATTCACTCTTGTAGATTTTACTACAAAATATCGAGAAGAGGAGAGACTACCCCATTCTGCCACAATTCTAGAATCCTGCCCCTGTTTGTCCATAATGTAGCCATTATGTTCACCTCTAAGTCTGAAGTTAGCCAATGGCAGTTGTTTGGGGCAGGGGGGAGTCTGACGTGGCTTCCTGGGGGCAGAGTGGTCCGTTCCAGGCACGCAAGGCCCCTTGTAGAATGGCAGACGCAGAATGTGGGCTAAAGGTAGCCCTGTGTACCCCTGCCTCAAAAATATCAGAGGTAGATTTTCCTCAGGGTAACTGGAAAGGTGAACACGAGGTGGACTTCCCTCAAGGGTTTAGGTAACATTCAATGTCAAGACAATGATGGCTGGGTTACTCCTTCAAGGCCATCAAGGTGCAGCTATTGTGCTACAATAATTATTTAAACAGTCATGAGATGCAGTGCCCCCTAAAGTACTAAGTTAGTGTTGTATAATTTTTAGGTGACTGGGGCAGTTTTAAGGAAATGAAACTTATGACAAATGGTTTTGGTAGGTTTTAAGATAACTATGAGTACACAACTGACCATATCCATCACCCCAAAAACTGAATTAAATGGAATTTAGAAGAATATAAATTTGGAGAGAGCACATGAATGTTAGTTGGCTGGGCAACCAACATTCATGACACTTGAGATGGTTCTGTAACTAACTTTGTTTGTAATATATCCCCCCACACACACATATTCAAATATCAACTGCTTAATATATACTAAGTTGTTAATTCTAAAATTTACATTATTAAGACCCCATAAAACAAAGCACAGACTACCTCGCTTTAAACCATATTTGTGATAAATATATAAGCAGCAGATCCACATATTGTTAATTATCTGTTAAGATATTAAGTGTTGATTTCTAAAAAGAAGTCTAGAATTTTAAAAGCCAAACAGTTGATTAGCTAGGACAGATTGCTGCTTGTCTAAGTGACTTAGTTTGTGTAACAGAGATACAAGCTGCCTTTGGGTTCACAAGTCCTTCAAAACCAAAGATCCATGCTAATGGAAACCTTTTAAGCATAAAGCACCCAACAATCAGAGTTAAAGTTTTATTTATTGGCTTTGACCATCTACTTCTGTTATCAACCATAAGGGCCCATACACTTCATCAACCCCTAACAATAGCCGCAAGCTTGGACAATCTGTCTTGCGTCTTCATTGGGTAAGACTTCAATGGAACAGCCTGGATTAAAGAGCAGCCCACGCACAAAATGGAAACTCATTAAAATAAACTTTCTCAAAGGGGGAAACTTCAGTTCCAACTGAACTGAACTGTTTTTATTTCAAAGATGAAAGGCCCATTACCCAGTCATACATTCATGTGCTCTTGGCCTAAGTGCTTTTTATTTGACGACTTTAACTTTGGGTCCCTTCCCATGTCTTTTTGGAAGAGACATAATAGGAATTCAGCCCTTATTGAGCCTGATTGGAACATAGTATCTGTGAACCTCTTAATAATACTTCAGACCTTTATGGTTTAATTTGCAATGGTGTCCCTTTTGTCTGCCTTACTGCCCTTTAATCTAAGGTACAATACACCCACTTTACATTTATTTGCACAAAAGCATTGAATACCTAAGGATTTTTTAATGTGCTCATTAGAAATAGTGATTTTTAGAAACACACAGGTATGGTCATTTACACAACAAAATATAAAGCTGACTGAAAGAAAGGATGGTGTCAAAGATGGTTGTTTCCAATTGTTTACATGAAAACTGACTTACAGCTTTGAGCCTGAAAACTTCACCTTGAACTTATTATGAGCTCTTCTCAGTGAAAGGAACAACACGTTAAAATAAAAAAGTCAAGAGACTGAGAAAATCTCTGTTATGCAAAAATATCAGCCATCCTATAAAAGAGCAATATAACTCCTATTAGCTGAAGCAAATAATATTCTCAAAGCTTTAATTTTATACGAATGACCATTAAGTGAAATGAACCACAATCATGGTTACTTAGATACACAGAATTTTCAGAGAAAATGTTAATGTTCAAGCAATGCAAAAACAGTAGTTGTACACACATGCCATCAAAAGGAAATTAAGCTCTTTAAAACTGGTTGTATGTCATTAAATAATTTTAATTCACACTTCTTTGTCTAAGGCCAAAATGTATGTCATATTTTAAAAGACATGTTAGTTAAACAAATATAGATCTCTTATGATAAAAATATCCCTTTAAATTATGTACTTATAAAACTATATGTGGATGTAATTTAAATTTTCTCATAATTAATAACTAGCATAATGGTCTCTGTGTAATGGAAGTGTTACATAATTTTTCAGCAAAATTTTCCAGCGAAGTTTGCTAAAAGCCTCTCAATTATATTTTAATTTGACCTATTTGTAAATTACTTCCAAATAGATTTTTCTTTATGCAGAAAGTCATTGAAAATTAAATATATAAATAAAACTTTTTTCTTTAAACAAAAACCTATTATTTAAAATAAAACAGAGATCACAATCTAAAATATTACAAAGTCACATAAAACTACAAATGACAAACTATAGAAAAACACTTGAATCTTACTTATGTTAAAAACAAGGCAACAGGCCCCGGATGGAATCACTTGCGCTAAGCCCCACATCACCAAACCAAGACTTAATACCTAATTTAATTATAGTTTTGGCCATGAATGGAATCTTAAATCAGTCAATCTGAAATTACCTGGTCAGCACTAGTGAGGTAATTTGCCTGGTAGAACCCTGCTGTCCCCAAAAGAAAGGTGACCTTGCCACAATCAGCTCTTTGCTAGCATAACTTCCTGGTCCCACCTCCTTCTGCCTATAAAATACTTTTATTTTGTACAACTCTTCGGAAGTCCTTTCTTTTTGCTAGATGGGATGCTGCTTGATTCATGAATCCTTGAATAAAGTTATTCAATTCTTAAAAATTTACTGAGTTTAATTTTGTTTTTTAATGCTTAGTTAGTTCTTCATAAAGTCATTCTCAACTTTCTTGCATATTTTTGTTTTGTGTCTGTTTTTGTTTTTAATAGGAAATGTATTAAAACTTCAACATTAATTTTAACTAATAAACAACAAAAAACCCACTGTCATTGAAATTACAAACAACTCTGTCATTCACCAAGTCACACAACTAGCTCAAGTACAAGATAAACATTTGTGCTGGCTGTTAAAAAATTACTCTAAATGAATCCCATGCTTTGCTCAGCCAGAATCACTGAGATACAGTGATTCTCCACTCCTTTCTTTAAATATCTTAGTTTCTATATTTTATGTTATATATATTTTTGGTCTTACCACATCTCCCCTGTTATCAATATGATACTTGAGTTTTATTATTTTTTGGTTTTTTATATGTTGGAAATATTTCATAATAAAACATGCCCTGCCCTTCCTGTCATCAGCTGCTTCTTGCACACAGTAACTGTTGTTTGTCTGTTGTTGCTCCCGTCTCTGCTCTCCTTTCCTTTCATGACGAGCTTCTCTCTCTCCACCGTGGCTTGGCTCACTTTTCCTTTGGCCGCTGGGCACAGTCTGTCCTTGGGCTCTGGACCGCTCCAGCTGGGGAGGGAACTTTTTCCTTCTGCTCGCCATCTATACCTTTCCAGATATGGAGTCACTTAAATTTTGATTATAGGTAGAATTTGCCATTTTCTGGAGCACAAATACAGTTAACAATTTAAGTTAAAAATCTGGGGTATATATTTTTCTTGAAGGACATAATCTTAAATTCTCCTAAACTCACATGTGCAGAATTACGGACCAGATGACTTTCCTGCCGGCCCCTAAGTTTCTATTTGGGAATTTTCCAATGATTTAAGGATCAGCCTATGACAACCTAAGGAGATGTTTTCATCAACTCAAAGAAGAAACTTAAAAGACCTTTTTTTTTTTTTTTTTTTTGCTTTTACTGATAATGTATATCATTACTAATCTGATAGATTAAATGAAATTTTCCCTCATGTAAAGAGTGGTTCAAACATTGATGTGCTTTTATTAGATAAAAATTTATGCAGCTTTGCCCAATAAAATCCTTTCACTTTGCAAATAAAAAATTAAATAAGCAACAAGCTCTTGGGGAAAATTAAAATAGTTCTGTCTCACTTCAAGCAAAATTAGCATATAAATGTAGATGAAGGATGATTAAAAGACTCATATTTGTAATGCACAACATTAGAAACAGGAATTATTCCAAGAAGAATGTTTGTTGAAAAAATATGGTTATCGTTAATTAGAAGCTGTTCTTTCCTAAAAAGGTAACTTATGAAATTTGCATTTAGTATAAACTATTTGTAATTTTAAAAATATAACATAATGGGGGCATACATGCTTTCTTATCAGAAGGCTGAGTAATAAATTTTACAAACTATGATTAATTTCTTGCTTAATGAAATTGGCCAAAGCTTCCCATAACTTTAAGAGCCCATTCTGTAAGTTCTGTTTTCGGAATGTGAAGTTCTTTTCTCATCTTAAGCAGCATAGCTAGTGTATAAATATAAAGAAAAACCGCATTTGGAAGCTATGGCCTCTCTAGGCCATCCTTGAAAATTGATAACAACAGCAGCCAAAGCGTGTCAAGTATATGCTGGCCAGACCTTATCTGGCCCCTCAGAGGAGTTCCTCAAACATACCCAGTGCTGAAAATATGTCTATAAATATTAACCACAAAAATCACTTTAATTCAAACAAATCTTCTTTTCATTTAAATAAATCATATAAATGTGGAATGATTTTCAACAAAGTATTAGATGATAGTTTTTAAAACTTGTTCATAACAATGTTATCTACCAAAGAAAATCTAATGTAATTAAAACACTTTGCTTTTGCATTGAAATTATTGTGTGTCAAAAGATGAGATGGAACAGTAGCTTTTCCCTTCATCTTACACTTGCTAATAGTTCCAGGACACGTTTGAGACTTTCATTTGTATGATGTCATTTTCTGGTGCTCTCCTAGGAAAACTGAGAAACTATATACAGCAAATTTAAGAATAGCAAACAGATGATTGAAAGGATGTATAGAGTATTTTGGGGGGAGGGGGAACTTAAATTCCCCCCCCCCTCCTTTTTCTTTCTGCCTTAATCCTCTCATTTGGTTTAGAAACATAAGGCCCTGTTCACTTCATTTGAGCCTCACAATGACTGGAAGCCCGATCAATCTGTCTTGTGTCTTCTTAGGGTAAAACTGCAATTGAGCGGAAGCAACAGCTGAACAAAGCCCACATTCAAATCTGTAGCTCATTAAAATAACGTTAAAATAGAGTAAAATCTCAATTGTAAGGGAATTGTAGCTGGCTTTTTTTCCTGCTAAATACAATTTGATTAATAAACTATACAAGCATTAGCCCTGAATCAGTGGTCTTTAAAGTAAATTTAAATAAATGTCTCCTTCTTTTTACAAGCCGGAACATTTTGAAAAACATTTTGGAAATAGGATTTCAGCAAAGCACTAAATGAGGTAACATTGGAGCATGTCATCCCATCAAGATGTGAGTCACAGGGATTCTATACAGTATCTGCAGGAACCGTCCATGTAACGGTTCTGGCTCTGAAGTCCTATGATTCTATAATGATGCATCACAGGGAGAGTTTCTATACATAAATGCCATATTGATTTGCTATGTCGCAATGTGCTATCCAAATGCCCAGTAAGTAAAATCGGTAGAACTTCTGTGAGTTTTAAGTAACCCAGAAATTCAGTAGAGGCATACACAAGTACACACACCATCTCTGGCAATTTGTTTTCAATGTGATCCTGTGGATTCCTGGGCTGAAAGATGTATAACACATTTGACTAGGGATAGTCAGGGTTTGTGAAAGTCAAATTTTAGTTGCGAACACATTATATCCATTCTTATGTATGTCTAATGGGTTTTAATTAAAAGCATAATCGCATGTCCTAGAAACTGCTTGGGCAATCTGGAGATAGCTATTGAAATAAAAAAGGCACATACTCTTCAACCTCAAAACCTCACATCTAGGAAATCTACCCCATAGAAATAAAAGCACAATATGAAATCAGGTGTAATCAAAAGTATTTAGTACAGAATTGTCTCATAGGGCAAAAACAAACAATTAAAAACCAAAACAAAGTAGAAAAACTATGGACCATCCATACTATGGAATATTACATATTAGATTTTTAAAACAAGCCTGTGATATTTATATAACCAGATTAAAATAATAAAACTACTTTCATAAATAAAGAAGAGACAGCTGAGAAGCAAGTCTAGTTGGAAACTTTTCAGCTCATGAATAGCTTTGCAGGTCAATTCCCAGCTTCTCCATATGCTTGCTTTTTAATTTTGGGGAACTCACTGAATTTCTCTAAGCTTTCATTTCCACATCTGTGTAAAGTGAGGTTATAATAAAGTGGGCATTAAATGAAATCATGTATTTAAAGCATCTAGAAGAGGGAATGACCACAGTAGGCCCTCAGTGCACTGTGATTCGGAAATCCCTCACCACACTCTTGCCCTAGGGATTAGGGAGCTGGCTTCTTTGCTGACAGGGGAATTTGAATCAGGCTGAAGTAGCTACTAGAAGGTTCTCAGATATACACAAAACTGGGGTCTGAGCCTCCCCCCAGATCAGAGAAAGGAAAGCAAGAGGACAGGAAGTGGAACAGGGATGGAAGAATGACTAGCTGCTTAGTTATCTTCTTGGTGACAAGAAGAGAAAATATGACGACGAATCTCTCAGTACAGTGAGAGAGAAGAAAGTTTCTAAATGTTCAAAATCTGGGGCCTGATGATCTACGTGGCATCTCTTCTTCACTGTGTCCCTGGCTCACTGGCCCACCAAGGGCCCAGTCTCCCTTCAGCTGCAGCCATGGCTGTCCTGGCGGGTGCGGGGTCAGGGATTTGTGAGTAACCACAAAGGAAGCAGACGGTATGTTTCATGGATATCTGGCCCCCTTGTGAGGATCTGACTGACGTTTTTTAATTAAACTGGCCCACTGGAGTTTAATTAAGGTGTTGTCTTTAGAAGTGAAGCTAAAAGAAAAATATATCCCTTTTTTGGAACAAATATGTAGAATAAAAACCCTCTTTCAACCCTATGATCTTTAAAAGAAGAACAAAAAATCAACAACAACAAAAATACTCTCCATTGTTTGTCATAATCTCTAACCTTTCCACTTTTTTATTAGCAAAATTGTGGCAGAAGTGATTTAAAATGAACCATAGGCAATCCCCATAAAGCTACATGTATCTGAGAAACCATGGAGACAGAATATGGACATTGGGGGTCAGAAAGGCCTTCATTTTAATGCAATTTCATAGAATTCAGCTTAGGAAATGTGTATTGACTAACCACCCTGAAATAACACAGTTCCATCAAATACTCTGAATCCCTCAGGGAAGCTCACAATGTAAAAAAAAGAAATAATCAAAACAGCTTCCTATTTGGAAAGAGGACTGGTCTTGAAATCAGGACAGCTGGCTTTGGCTTTAGCCCTATTGTTTTCTGACTCTGCAACCTTAAGTAAGTTACCTAACCTCTCTGAACATCAGAGGCCTAATTTGAAAGGAGGGTGTTATACTTCTTTGGGTGCTGCTGAAGACCAAATGGGGTAACGAATGTGAAAGGCTGTGTGAACTGTGTAGTGCTATTCAGATGCAGGGAGTTATGAATATGACAGCATTTGGGAAATAAAGACTAAAGGGGTTAACATTTTTCTTTTGGAAAGGCAGTATATGGGAACAGATTAACATGTGGGACTTTCGAGTCAGACAAACGTACACTTATGTCTTGAGCAAGCCACTCACTGACAAACTCTATTTTTAATGCGATAAATGTAATACAAGCATATAGCCAGCCTATGTTTGATTCAATATGGTGTATTCGCTCATTTGCTCATTCAACAATCATTTTTGGCACAACAATGTACCTAGCAGGGTCTTGCCAGCTTCAAAATGGGGAAAATAATATCCACATTCACAGCCCTGGGGAACAAAGAGTTAATGCACGTACGGTGCCCAGTACAGTTCCTGACCTGCAGTAGGTGCTCAATAAATAGCTGGTTTTGTTTGTTTGTTCTATGATTAAGAACAAAGCAACAAACAAGGATGCCTGACAGGGCTGATTTGACTTTTTTCTTTAATCTGAGAAACTATACAGACTTGAAATATCCTTATTGAATTTTTATACATACTTCTCATATTACTTTTTTATTTTTTTAATATATCTTTATTGATTTCAGAGAGAGGAAAGGAGAGGGAGAGAGAGAGAGAGAGAGAAACATCAATGATGAGAGAGTCATTGATCAGCTGCCTCCTGCACGCCCCCGACTGGGGATCGAGCCCGCTACCCAGGCATGTGCCCCGACCAGGAATCGAACCCCGATCGCCTGGATCCTCGGTTGACGCTCAACCGCTGAGCCACGCCCGGCCGGGCTCTCATATTACTTTTAAGTAATAGGATCATATCCATAGCAGACAATATTGACCCCTCAATTCCTTTTGACCGTTCCTGCATGCACCCCACCCCCTGAAATTGTAATCTGGTACCCTCGATAGCCAGGCCTGCAGCTCTTCAGAAGACAACTCTCAGGCTACTAGACCAGCTTTGCTGCAGGTGCAGAAAGTGGGAAGGGCTTGAGGGTCTATGACCTTCCCACACATCCTGTGACTGTCAACCAGTGACAGGGTGAGGGAGTATGAACCTTCAACATATATAAATGTAATTCAGATTCTCAGGACTAGGTTGAATCCCACCCTCTGGGAGATTCTGCCTGAAATCACCCCCCCACTTCCTAGGCTTCCTCCCTTCCCTGTCTTGCTTTCCTGATTCCCTTAAAGCTTCTCCTGGAAGGTCCCACACAAGAATTCTACTTGTCAGGACCCTGATCTAAGACAATATGCTGTTATAAATTCTCTTGCAATTTATTTTACTTAATATGAGCCTAAATTTTCATGTCTCTGATTCTTTTAAACATTATGTGTAGTAATATGTCATTTCTCTTCGCTGACTAGGTTTCCCAATGACATAATTCTGAGCATTCACTGCTTTCCTTAAGTTATTTTTTCTTCACAAATTATTTTCTGTCCACTTGATATCTTTTAATGTATATAAAACCAGTGAATGAATTTCATAATAATTCTCAAATCTCATAATGAATCAGGTCTTCACACAATATATACATTGGTCATACTAGCAAATGAAACAAAGGACCTGAATTCTTGAAAAGAATAATTATCAGGAAGATTTCAACATCAAAGTGACTGCCTCTGTCCCATTACTTCATTCTTCTAAACTGAAAAGGACTACAGGGACCAGCTGACCAAGTAGCAGTCTTTCAGCAAAGATTATGCTAATATACTTGCCAGCAGAGTCCGGGAAAGTCAGTCTAGAAAAGACCAAGAGGAACAACTTAAAGTCCTTTTAGACTGAAAGACTTAAAACCAATACTCAAGGTTCACAGCCAGGGCAAAGTGCTTTGCCAACTCTAAAACAGAGTTCCAAAGGTGTCTTCCCTTTCAAAACATAGGAAATTAAGCAAAAAGGTAATGCTTTAATCACACCTGGGGATTCCAACGTTTGAAGAAGCATGTTAATTTGAAATGTATCTGAATATTTAACCAAAGTACAGAGCAAGAACATTTAAATTATCCTCTTACATTATCATCATTATCTCTCCATCCTTTCATTCGTCACCACAATGGAGAAGTTATGGTTGCCACTCATGTGGACAATAGGGTCATAAGTCTTGGGTTTAGCATGCAGTACCTGCTGTGGTACATATTCTTCTGTTAATGAGCATGCATAACTCTTCATCCCCAAGGAACTGTCTCTGCACATAAAAGGATACATAACTTTTATAATGCCAGAAAGAAGTAAATACAGCTCATTGAGTTTTCTATGGGAGGATTTGGAGAGTATAATTACCCCGCATCGCCAGGCAGTGGGCTGGTTCCTTCTCTAAACGAGGGTAGTGTTTAAGTTTTATAGCATACAGCTAAGTTATCAAGTATGTTCTTATTAAGTATAATGTAAAAGCAACTTTTAGATTCCCTTGGTGCTTTCAGTGGCCAGAGGACAAGTCTCAAGCCGTTGGAGCCACTTGGTCCCATGCAGGCAGCAGAGTGCCTGGACGTTACAAAGATCCTTCCCCATACTCTGTTAGCCCCTTACCTCAGCTGGGAAAGAGTCTAAGATGTAATTTACAGCAACAACATTAATGAAAAACTTAAAAGATTTCTTTTCTTCTGGATGTATTCAAAATTTAAGTTATTATATTTGTTGAGTAAAAGAAAAGCATTATATTCTTTCAATACGTATGAAGTGTTCTGCAAAGAAGCTGATACAGGCAAAATTAGATGCTATTATAATATTATAATGCTAATAACATTAGATGCTATTATTACAATTATTACTATCATCAAGGAAATCTCCAGGGAATTATCACATGATTCTAAAAATCAAGAAAACAACTGAAATTCAATTTCAAAATGTTTAGGGAATTTTTGCCATTTCCTAAGAGAGAAAATTTCACAAAAGGAACTAATTTTAGCTCAATAACAATCTGAGACCGAGGAAAGAAAGCTCCACAACTAAATCAAAGACAAGGCGAAAGATAACAGCAAATGTAAAGATATATGCTCAGGTGATTTGATGTTATTTGGTATATCAAAGCAAAGTAAAAATTTTAACCCAGGACTTCCTATGCTAAGTACTTCATTACTTGACCAGGATACTTATACGCCACCACCCCTGCCACACACACACACACACATAGGCAGTCCTCATTATTCACAGTGGTGCAGAACCATAAAAATAATTATAAAATCTGAAGCTGTGCAAAATGATCTTAATAGTCAATAGAAAAAGCAGTCTGACCATACAAAGCAAGCATACTAAACAGATTCCGATATGATACTGATTGTGGGATTATAAGGCAGAGAATTTAAAATAACTGTGATGACTATATTAATGGCTCTGATGGAAAAAGTACACGACATAGAAAAAGAGATGTGTAATGTAGATGGAGAGTTGAAAACTCTAAGAATAAAAAGGATATACTAGAAATTAAAAACAACAACAGTGTAACAGAAACAAAGAATGCCTTTGATGGGCTCATCTATAAACTGGGCAGAGCAAAGGAAAGAATCAGTGAGCTTAAAGGTAGTTCAATGGAACTTACCAAACTGAAAAGCAAAAGAAAAGAATAATGAAAAACACAAGGACAAAGGATCCAAAAACTGTGAAAGAATTTCAAAATATGTAACATATATATACTTGGAGTACCAGAGGAAAAGAGGGAACAAAACAGAAAAATATTTGATGTAATAATGATGAAGGATTTTCAAAATTAATGACAAACACCAAACTACATATGCAGGAAGCCCAAAGAGCATCAAGTAGTTATCCTGAAAATCTACAACCAGGCATATCATATTCAAACTACAGGAATCCAAAAACAGAGAAAATTTTGAAAGAAATCAGAGGGGAAAAATATCTCTTACCTAAAGGGACACGATAAGAATTATAGCTGACTTTTCTTTATGCAAGCAAGAAGAGAGTAGATTGAAATATTTATTGTTGAAATAAACAACTTAGAATTCTATATGCACCAAAATTATCCTTCAAAAATAAAGGAGACATAAACATTTTCTCAGACAAATAAAATTGAGGAAATTCATCAATAGTAAAACTGCCCTGAAAGGTATGTTAAAAGAACTTCAGGGAGAAGGAAAATGCAATCGGTCAAAAACATGGATCTATAGAGAGACAGGAATAGCACCAGAGAAGGGACATCAGCCAATCAAGCATTCTTCTCAAGCTTACATGGAACATTCACCAAGAGAGACTACACTCTGGGCCATAAGACACGCCCTAATAAAAAGTTAAGAAATCATATAAAGTGTGTTCTCAGATCACAATGGAATTAGGCTACAAAAGAGTAACAATGATTGCTGGAAAGTCTCAACATATGTGGGAATTAAACAACACATTTCTATACTACATGGGTCATACATAACACATGGGTCAAGGAAGTTCTGAGATAAATTACAAATATTTTGAACTAAGTAAAAATAGATATACAATTTGTCAAAACTTGTGGGATGCAGCAAAAGTAGTATTTAGAGGGAAATTTATAGCATTAAATGCACATATTATAAAGCAAAAAGATCAATAACATTCTACCTCAAGAAGTTAGAGAAAGAAGAGCAAATTAAGCTTAAAGCAAGCAAAAGAAAATAAATGAATTAAGTTAAAAGTAGGGGGGAAAAAGAGAAAATTAACTAAATAAAATGCTGGTAACTTGACAATATCAATAACATTGATAAGCCTCTAGCTAAACGAGAGAGAGAGAGAGAGAGAGAGAGAGAGAGAGAGAGAGAGAGAGAGAGAGAGAGAGAGAGAGAGAGAAAGAAAGAAAGAAAGAAAGAAAGAAAGAAAGAAAGAAAGAAAGAAAGAGAAAGAAAGAAAGATCATAATTTACCAATATCAGACATGAAGGAGAGGTAATCACCATGGATTCCATGGACATGGGACATTAAAGTGTAATTAATACTATGAACAACTCTATGCTCACAAAATTTGATAGCTTAGATGAAATGGACCAATTCCTTGAAAGAAGAAAAAAAAACTAACAAATTTCATTTGAAAAATAATTTGAATAGGCCTATATCTATGATGGAAATCCAATCAATAATTAATAGCCTTTCCAAAAGAAAGCACCAGGCCCAGACGACATCATTGGTGAGTTCTTCCAACCATTTACAGAAGGATACTGATTCTCCACAAATATTCCGGAATGCTTCCTAACTCACCCTATGAGACCAGTCTTACTCGAATACGAAAACCAGATAAACACATTGTGAGAAAGGAAAATTACAGACCAATATGTCTTATGATAGGTGTAAAATCCTTAACAAAATACTAGCAAATCAAATCCAACATGTATAAATAGAATTATATACAATGAACAAGTAGGATTTATTCCAGGTTTGCAAGTTTGATTCAACATTTGGAAATCAATTAATGTAGTCTACTACATCAAAGAGCTAAAGAATAAAAGTATATAATAATATTAATTGATGGAGAAAAAGTATTTGACAAAAATCCAACGTCCAGGATGATAAAAACTCTCAGGAAACCAGGGATAGAGGGGAACTTCCTCAATGTGATAAGAACATCTATAAAAAACATAATACCTAATGGTGAAGGGCTGAATGTTTTTCCCCTAAGATAAAGATGTCCCCTCTCTCACCCTCTTATATAACATCATAATGGAAATCCTAGCTGAAGTTGAAGACCATAAAAGAATATAAAAGGTATACAGATTGAGAGAGTCAGAGAAAAAGAAATGAAACTGTCTTTATTTGTAGATAACATGATTTTCTATGTACAAATCCCAGAGAATCAAACAAAAGAAAATCCTTTAACTAATAATAAATTATAGCAAGTTTACATGATACAGGATTAATATGCAAAAGTCAATTGCTTTCCTATATACCATCATTGCAAATTGAAGTTTAAAATGAAAAACACAATACTATTTACATTAGCACCAAAAAGTGAAATATTTAGGTATGAAGCTAACAAAATATGTACAGGATGTATATGCAGAAAACTATAAAACTCTGATAAAAGAAATTAAAGATTTAAATAAATGGAGAGTTAATCTATGTTCATGGATTGTAAGACATCAATTCTTTCCAACTTGATCTATATAGATTCAGCACAATCCCAATTAAAATCCCAGCAATCTATTTTGTAGAAATCAAAAAGAGACAAATTAATATAAACTTCCTAAACTTCTAATACTGATTTACTGATCAGATAGGTTGCAATTATTCCCATATAATATCTATGATGATGAAAACTAGAAAATTATGTGTTCAATTACTGAATTGTAATTCTGACAAATATTTTACAACAGAAATGATATTCTGTCCTATGTTGATTTAAATTTAATTTCCAAGATATTTAGTTCATGTTAAAACACTGAACACTGAGTTAATTAACACATAATCTTCAAATGCAGACATGGATATTTCTAAGTACAGTAGAATACCGAACCATTAGTCCCAAGGAGCCTTTTAATATATATATTTTTGCTTCCTATTTCTGTATTTGTGGAGTGGTTGTACCACTTGATTATATTAATAAATGTATTCACATTTGCCACTTTTAAAAGGTGTAAAATGGATATTTATGGCTGCAGGGGGTCATATTGTATATGCTCATGAACTTTCCTGGTTTACTAAAATCTCTGAATGTGACAAATCTTTCTTGATTACCTACCTGTCAGTTCTTTCTGAGAAAAAGAAGTTAGTTCAGTTAATTATAATTAATACAGGTGATTAAAATCATATTAGAAGTGGTAGTAGTAGAGAAATAGGTTGTCTATGCAAGGTAATAAGATGTGTTTTATCAAAGGAAAAGTAGTGGTTTTTCCCTCAAGTAAAGTTTCTAGCTTTTCCAAAATGTAAAAGAGGACAGTGAAGACATAAAAAGAATGTATATAGAAAATTGTAAAATTTTGTAAAATTCATTTGCATTGGTTTATAATTACTGCAAATAATCAGCCTTGAAAGCAAGCACTGAAATGCATTAAAATTTTAGCAAAACTTTCTGTTTTAATGGGTTTATTCATAAGAGAAACAACTCATGAATACTTTGCTAGAAAATATCAGGATATTGTTCTCTGTTAAAATGTCAAGTTGACCTTGGAGAATTTCATCTCTCTTTATCAAAGGCAGCAAAGGGTTATTTTTCTTTGTAACTATATATCGTTAGAATAATTTTCTGTGTTTTTGCTTACTTTATCATATCTTTAATTATTGAAAAGTCTCTTGTTTCTAAGATAGGCATGGGAAATTTGGCCAAATATTTACTTATACTAGGAATAAAATGTGGAACTTGCTTTTGGAACAAATCCTGTATACTGTTTGTTTGATTTTAATTGTAATTGGCCTTATACTTCTAAAAGTAGAAGGGAAGTCAACTGAGTGTTAGAATAATGGAATATTGTCTATGTCTCTTAATTGTATGCATAAAACATTTAAGAATTTGAACCAATGGAATTTATTTTCACCCATTCCATCCAAACTTATAATTCAAGTAAAAATCAGAGATTTAACTGATAAATAGATTTTAGTATTTTTATTTCACATTGTATAGGCCTGCCAACTCAGTGATGGACCGAATTTGCCAAGATAGAATGTTTCACAGGCTCCACCCCATGCCAAATCACAGTGACACCAAGACAACCAAATACATTCAGGAGAAAAAGAGTAGGCTGCTAATTAAAGTGCTGCTCAGAAATGATTATTTAAACAATGAAAACTGTGGATAACTTAGATATTTTCATATTCAAGTCTTATCATGGCCCTTATATTTGACAATAAAGATTGGTTGGCACATAGGGTGTTGAGCCTTCTTTTAACTGTAATCCACAAACCTATGTAATTGTCTTAACTTTACCCAGTTGTTTCTGGTTTTCACCACAATATAATGCAAAATTGCATCCACAACCAAATAACTGTTTGAGAGAACTGTTGCTGCTCTATATTGAACCACAGAGGAATTTTGAGAGTCGACAAACTATAGATGTATATCTACTTTAGCAAATAACCAGCTTTAAGCCACATTTTTACTAGGGCTCTACAGTGACAGTAAGTTTAGGTGTAGTAATATCAAGACTAAAATAAAATGTATGCATGTGTTATAACTGGCTGATCATACAAATAATTATTAAATATAAACACATATGCTTTTGTAGATTTGTTGGAGAGATTCGTTAATTGCTTAATGAAAGATGTCTTTCAGATTCTAATTCCTTCATTTAGTTCAACAGATTAAATTTTATATGAGAAGATATTAGCATGCATGCAATGAAGTGACAAGGACAACCAAAAAGCTTAAATGTTAATGGATAAAAGATAGCATTCGGGTTATATTAAAAGCTAAACAGTATAATTTTCATTTTGTGTGCTTCCATTTGCTCTCTGCGTAGACAAAAATGCCCTTTTTAATATTCATGCAAATACTGCAATATCAATATTGTTTCTACATTTTTCTGAGTTGTAAATCAATTATAAAACTTTAAACAGTGTATAAAAAATTCCAGATCAGTCAAGAGTGTGCATTTTCTAATTTGCAGAACTAGTCAGGACTTGACATTCGCAACCAAAGCAAATCACTTTTTGTACTATAGATTTAAGTCATTACCTAATTTTATGGAGATTCTGGATATCTAGTTTGCAGAGGCTTTAATATAAAAAAGAGCTTCACCATCATAGAGTTAATGTGGACAATTTTTTTGCAAGAGAAAATTATCACTAATACCAACAGACTTGTCTTCATTCCCTCCAGTCCCCTAAAACTGCAGCCCAATCTGGTATAATCTTTTTTCTTCCCCCAGTAGGGTGCAGAGAGCCCTCTAGCTTCCACGCCTGTTTCCTACTGAGGTACATATTGGCCAGCATACAGCTGCTCAGAACAACTATTTGCATCTACAATGGGGTCATCCCACCACGTTCTTTTCAGATCAATATGATTGGTACAAACAATAGTTTGATTTTGATTACTCTATAGTACGCTTGGGTAGAGCCTCTGAATGCAAGTGAATTGCTTAGAAACAATGGGCTGGTTCATCATCCAAAGCGTCCCTTTTCAAACAGCTGCCTCCGCCACACTCACCCTGACAACGTCCAGAAAAACAGATGGTTTCAGCATTCATGGCCAGTTTAGTGAAAGCCCCTGAGTCAACCATTCAACGCATATTTTTTAATCTACTTGATATTAAGGAGTATTTCTCTGTAGTAAAATTTTCAAATATATTGAAATTCTCTTCCTAAATCTAAATCGAATTAAGAAGGAAAAAGGAGATATTTAGGAGGTGAGAATAGAATCCCTTTCTTAAGCCAGTCTAGCTAAGGGTTTTTGTTAAAACTGCAGTGTAGAGCCTCATGTATGCTATGTGTCATAATTCTGCAATACAGAAAGGTAGATTAATAATGCAGCTAAGATCCCCAGCATTGATTTCCCTAGCTTCTGTTGTCTATTTAAAGACAGGCCTTTAAAGTTACTTTAAGAGCATGTATTTTCTTCCTTGGTTTTGTTTTTTACCAAGAAAAATCAGTTCTGAGAATTGTGTAGGAAATCACACAAGAAGCACTGCCATTCTTGTGTGTTATCACTCATTTATAGAATATATTAAAATATATTTTGTATTCAGTTGGTTATAATGGCTCTGAAGACTCAATTGTTGATCCTAAATGCAGTTGTATTTTGGTGCTTTACAAGAAACAATAACTAAAATTTGTGCATGAGCTAACACTGCTATACTATTTTACTTCTGCATTTTTATAGTAAGCATTAAGAGCAAACAGATTTGTGCCCACGAACCAGGAGAAATATTTTAATTTCAAAAACAAATTATTAGAAACAGAAGAGTAAACAATTTAAAATTAATATTTTTCATTACTGAAGATATAAAATTTTGAAAATGGTACCCAACCCAATGCTACATATTTTCTCTAAACTCCATTTGTTTATATTATAACTCTCTAAGGACACAAAAGAGCTTAAAAGGACATTTTGACATACTCTTGCTATCAGCTGCCTTTTGTGGAATGTATTTAACCCCAATCTACATTTATAAATCTACAACTTGTATCTACCCTCATTTTAGGAAGACATTTTTCTTAAAATGTGGTACAAAATTTTTTTTAAATGATTCTATTTTTGTCATTGAATTTATTATAAATTAATAGAAACTATTGATTTATTCAACTATTATTACTGATCTGTAAAATAGCAATAATAATATTATCTATATCATTGAGTTATTAGGTGGATGAAATTAGTGCTTGTAAAAGCACCTAACACAGTACCTGGCTTATGACTGTTATCATTATCACCATCATCATCATCATTATCATTACTAGAGAAATGTAAAGAAAATATAGAGCAGAAAAAAGTATTAAATCACCCAATGGGCGAAGCTGAAATTTTGAAAGGGGAAAAATTCAGGTCCCAGCCTGGCCCGGCCCGTGACCTTCTGTGCTTGGCTCTAGAAGCAGCACCTCCACAACATCAGGACCTGTGCTTGCCCCTGCTCACCCATCTCCTTTTCTGGGGACTCAGATGTTTCTCAGACCTCACAAGCATGGACAATGCCGAGGTGGTTCTCACCTCCACCTCCTTCACTCCTTGGTGTTGCCTAGTAACCTGCGCCCCTGGAACCCACAAGTCATCCACCGATTCGGCAGCCTCTGCCCAGGACCAGTCTGCCAAGGGGCTATGACGCCAGGTGAGCACTGAGATGGGAGGCACGATAGCAATCCAGGCAAACGATGAAGGAAAACTGGATTAAGGGAGAGGAAGTGAGAACAAAAAGAAATGAGATGGGCTTTAGAGAGTTGTATTGAATAGACCTGTAATACTTGTTGATGGAAGCTGGATGTGTAAGACAGTCCTGGAAACAGGGTAGGAAACATGCGGTCAGGGAGTTCACGTGGCTGTGCTTCTATGGCCCAGAAGAGTATCACCTGTTACAGACTGTACAATGGCAATTTGCAATTGCCTGAATAGGAGTCTATGTCCTGCACCAGGCCAGTGGTTTTCAGTGTTTTCTACATCCATACTATCCATATACTCAATCAACTTCCATCATAATATTTATTATTCGAAGCAGTGTGGGTCGAAGGGGGAGGAGAAGAGGGAGGAAGTTCAGAATCTCTAGGGGAACATACAGTATGAGAATTGAAAATCCTCCCCTACAAAGGAAGTTTCTTGACACCAGAAGTATCTTTTAAAATGTTCTTTACCTAAGACATAGCACAATATCTAGGACAAAACTGGGTGTTCAATGTTTCCTCAGTGAATGAGTAGATGAATAAATGAATGTGAAAATGCTCTTATTAGCCATGCATTCAGTCTGTAAGACTACTCCAGAAAAAGAGAAAAGAGCCAGCTCTTCCCTCAGTCTGACCTTCTGAGATTTAATTTCCCTTTTGTGGCTCCTGGATTCGGGGGCTGGGATGGGTAGACATGAAAGACCATATGGGTATGAAAATAAGAGCAAAGTTTCAGGTCCAGAGAGTCCTGGAATTTCAGGGCAAAAGGACCCTCCACCTTTATCTCACCTGATCTCACTTGACAGATGAGGGAACTGAGATCTAAAAACTTGAAGTGACTTTCTCAGTCAGGCATGGCAGCATGACACAATCTAGGTCTAATAGTCATCTTCTCTCCAAAACTTGACAATCAAAAGCTTTCACGAGGTTTAAAACATCTAGATGTTGCCAATGATCCCAATTTAGGGGCATGTTTGAAGCCAAAGGAATAAATTTAAGTACCTCTGCTTCCTAGGGGAAAAAAACAAGTGGGGGGAAAAACATATTGATTCCATCTTTTGGTTTGGTTTTGTTTTTATGTTTTCCAACTCGTTCCAAGTACATTAGTAGCCTTAAGCAACCTTTAGTACACTAGATATTATGCTTCATCTATCTGCAGACAAATGATTCTCCAAATCTTCAGTGTGGCGCCAAGAGGCAGAACAAAGCTTGTCTGGAGCATGATCAAAGGGAAATGTGAAGAACTGTCCCTGGAGGGACAATTGTTCAATGACTTAATACTGAATTGGCCTTGCTTCTTCCACTGCCCTGGGTTTGCATCCATGTTCCAGAGCCAACCCTAATTCCCATCTTTAGTTCTCCTCGTGGTCCGCCAGTTTCTCTGGGACAAAAATTATTTATGTATCATGGTGCCTGGCTTCATTCCAGGTACCATGACTGCCATTTAAACATCTGTGATGAGACCTGCACACCTGTACAGGTGCCCCATGCCTCTCCCTTTCTGACATACCAGGACACCATCCTTAGGCCAGTGACAGATCTTGTTTAATGTCACATCCCATTAACTTCGCACTGGAGGGATTTACTCGTCCCTCTTCAGTTCCATCCCTACTGGGTCTCTGAATTCTGGGCCCCTTAGTCGCTTCTTGTTACCATATTTTTAATCCTTAAGATACAATTTAAAATTTTATTTTAAAATAATGTGTTTTCCCTAAAGAGAATTTATAAAATAGAAATAAAGAAAGGAAGAAAATAAATATGATCAGTCATCTTCTCTCTCAAAAATAACCCCTGTTGGTATTTTGGTATATCTTCCTATAACTCCACACAATTCACATGGACATATATAGAGCTTTACTTGAAAATGACATCACACAACATCAAAAACCAGCTCTTTTATTTAGTAATATGGTATAAACATTTTTCACACCAATAAATAGTCCTATACAACATATTTTAATGGGTGAATATAATTCCTTTATAGGGATATACTATAGTCTATGTTAACCATTCTTTGTTACTGGTTGTTAGAGTATTTATTTTTTATGGATTTTATAAATGCTGTAACATATAGCATGCGCATATAGAGATGCAGTAACCACATATTAATAAACCTTCAAGCATCTTTATTATTATTTCCTGAAGATAAATTATGAGAATTGGAAATGCTTACTCAGCATGCACATTTTTAGAGCTTTTGATGCATATGGGAAAATTGTTTTTCAGAAAAACCGAAGCAGTATATGAGAGTGTTCATTGCCACCCAAATCCTTTTCTGAATTGCCTTTTCTTTTCTGCCTCCAAAACTAGGTCATCCTGCCCTGGTTGGTGTGGCTCAGTTGACTGGCGTGTAGTCCGGTGCACTGAAAGGTCTGGGGTTCGATTCCTGCTCAGGGCACATGCCCACCTTTCCGGTTCCCCCGGTCGGAGTGTGTATAGGAGGCAACCGACTGGTGCTTCTCTCTCTGTCTCTCAAATCAATAAAAAACATATCCTTGGGTGAGGATTGAAAACAAAACAAAACCGAAAAAAACTAAGTCGCCCTAACTACTTACCACGGGATCGGATTTCACTTGGCTTCTTCCTTCCCCGCCTGTGAACCACAGCAAGTGTCTTAACCTAGCTAATCTCTTAACCTTTCTGGCAGCATGTGGAAGACTATGACACCACCTAGGCACAGGAAATTCCCAATTAAAGTTCTTTTTCTTCCTTCCACATGTCGCATGCCAGCCAATGTGTAAATTGTCATCTCCACTCTGTTTTGTTATTTATCTTTTCAGGCACAGGTCTGTTCTAAAACAAAACAACAGCATCATGATCTGCTTTCCAGGGATGTATTGTTACAAAAAACCAGGCTGGCCACCTATAGGATTAGAAAGCAATATCACTCATTGCCAGCAGATGCCACTACCTGATCCATGATGTATAACCAGAAAAAAATCTTTAAGTATGAGGTTCCAGGACCTGTAAGCAAAGCAGTGCTCTAGGTAGATCACAAAAGGTGCCCAGCTAAGATTAAGGCAAAACTATGTGAACAAAATTTACTTATTAGCAGGACTATATACTCTGGCATATGTTTTCATAATTAAATGCCATGTCCAACTTTCTGTTAAACTAAAACGTGTGTGTGTGTATGTGTGTGCATTTATATGTGTATATATATATATATATCTCAAGATAAATTCTTAAGTTCCCTCAAGGGGTTTATATTAATTATGAGCTGTTCTCCAATGTATCTCTGCCACCTACAGAGTTCTAATGACTTTAAAATATGCTAGTAATGAGGAAAGACATATGGGATATTATGTAGAGCTGAGGTAGGTGGTAAGAGATACAGAATGGGACTCAAGGAGAGAATATTTTTTTTCTAATGCTCTCTGTGAGAAATTACATACTATAGTATTTGAAGGAAAACTGAAACATCTTACGTATTTTTCTATATATGTAAATATATATGTATGTATGCTTGAAACCCTAACCATAAATAGGATAGGGCAAAAGCAGGTTTACAGTTGTTCATATGGAAAATAAGATAATAATAAATAAATAATAATACAAGAATGAACTCTATTTCATGTACTCACAACTGTAGACCTACATTTGCCCCATCCTGCATATATATATAACTTTTGTTATAATTTTCCTTGCAATATATGAAGATAGTAAAACCTGAGAAATGTGTACACTTGAATGGTACCCATCAATATCTTCTTACGAATACCTTGATTTAGGTTTTCTAGTCATGGATTATAAAAGTTTTGGTAAATTAACTATGCATATACCACATCTGTTATATGTTTAAGGGAAGAGATGAAATTTGAGAGAATTTACAGATAGCACACATGGTTAACAACCTGGATTAACAATCTGGAAAAGTTAACAGAGTGTACAAAAAGTAAAGGTCAAATATAAATTACTAAGGTCTTTCGATGTCTGAAATGTTATTTTCCAATGAAGATTTAAAGAGACTTCTGTTTAGAATGTACCAGAATTCAATGATTCTCTTTACAGAGTTAACACTCTTTTAAAAATTAAAATGATGAACTCAGATTTGAGTAGACAGGACTTTCTCAAAAGTAATATTATATTAATTTTGCAAAAGAAAAACAATGCCAAATGCCCACTCTCTGGGGCTGTTCTTGATTTTAATCTGCTGAGCCTATAAAATAATTGTTGTTTTGAACTCCGAAGCACCATGCTAATATTTAGCATTGCATCAGCTCCCATTTCTCTGCAAACAAACCCTGCATTGCAAACAACCTGTTCTCTGTATTAAGTGTGCATTCAAAGAATTTCTTTGAACCCAAACATGTAACCCTGTCACACCAAAACAGCCCACTCTCAGCAGAGAATGAATCACCTTTCGAACTGCTATCCTGAAGGAAAGCATATGGGGTGGGACAACTAAGGAGGCCTAGGAATGGCCACATATCTGCTCTCCTGAAGCTTACGTCATAGTAATTGTAAACAGAAAAGAGTAAGTACACAAATGCATGAGCCAGAAAGTTTTAAAAGGGTGCAAAGGGTTCCTCCAGCTTGGCATGTCTGAGAAACAAAGAGGACAGTGTGACTGATGCCCCGAGCACAGGGTGGCAGAGGATGGGAGGAGGCTTCTGTGAGGGCCCAGCCACCCCAGCTAGGATGTGCTCTCCCCTTCTGAGAAACACAGGAAGCTGGGGAGTGACACGCATGGTCCGATTAAGTTACAGAAAGACTGTTCAAAAAATGCAGGACCGCCTGGTCAGTGTGGCCCAGTGGATTGAGTGTCCTGTGCACCAAGAGCTTGCCAGTTCAATTCCTGGTCTGGGCACATGCTGGGGTTGCAGGCTGGATCCTCAGTAGAGGGTATGCAGGAGGCAGCCAATCGATCTTTCTCTCTCATCGATGTTTCTCTCTCTCTCCCTCTACCTTCCTCTCTCTCTAAAAAATCAATAAAAACTTTTTTTTTTTAATGCAGAATTTCCTTTTGAGTACCCGAATGTTTTTAGTATTGGAATATTTGTTCAAACTTGATGCAGTACACTAAACAATTTCATTTTTAAGATCTACGTGAGGTCTCAGTGTTTGGGAATGTCTTCACACACTGGAGTTGTGATTGATTGCCCTGAGAGTAATTTGAAGTGCTCTGAAAGGTAATCTGATATATTAAATTTAAAACATTGTTTTAAAAAATGCTTACCATAATTTAACAGGCAGGGTTCAAGGCAGACGGGGACACAAAGGACTAGAAGTTAGTCCATCAAAGGTGAGAGGGGGACAGGCAGGATGGAGTAGACAAAGCAGGAAAGCAGAAGTGAGCCCTGGAAGCGCAGGGAAGCGTTTGTTTAGCAAGGCAAGAAGGCATGGCAAGAAGCGTGCATCTGTTAGGGCTGGTGGGAGAGAGGTGCAGACACAAATGCCTTGTAAGCAAAGGATAGTCATCTGACCTTTGTAATAAAAAGAACTGATATGATCAGACTGGAGAATGAGAACTTTTAGGGAAAAATGTGAAAAAAGGAGAGCAAAGAGCTGAGGACAGAACCTTGGGCAAGGCCATTATTTATGTAGAGAATTTCAGGACAAAATCGGAGTCACTGAAGAATTGTGAGAGCCCTATGTGGAACCCAGAGATAAAGTTTGAAGGAGACTGAGAAGTAGGAAAACCCACTGGCTTTCACGGTCCCAAGTTCCACTGGCAACTTTAGGGAAATGATGGTAAGACCAGAGGGGAAATAACTCACCGAATCTCACAATGAGTCTGAGGCAGAGCTGTTAGTTGGGCTCAGGGTGACACTGTCCTCAAGGCCTGCCGACTACAGGTGTGTGCAAGCATGTGTGTGCGCATGTCATGTGTGTTTAACACAGAAGAGAATGTTTTGCTGCAGTAGGAAAAAACTGGCTAGTCCTCAAAGGTTCTGCATATGCGCTTCACATGATTAGAGACAGAGCAATCTACTTCTTTCATTTGTAATATCACTTTCCTCAGTTTCCCTTTAATCCTCTCCCATAGCCCTATTCATCTTCCTATTATCTGGTTTCTTTTCCTCTTATCAAGGGGTTGGCAGATATTTTTTGTAAAGGACTGGAGAGTAAATATCTTAAGCTTTTGGGCGAAAAGGCAAAATCAATTATATTTACATAGGTATTTCATAACAAGAGGGACAAAATCTGCACATATTTTTTATTGATGAAATTTAAAATACAATAATAATAATAATAGAGTAAAATTTTTTAAATAATCTAAACCTACTTAGAAAAAGAATGGAATTCTTTTTTGGGGGTTAACTTTCACATAACTGAATTTCAAAGTCAGTGTTCTCAGTCATCAAATCAGTTGCAAAGATTCACCTGTAAAAACCACTCCCGGTTTGCACACCACACGAAGGCACAGGGGTTGGGCTGGACTCGGCCCGCAGGCTGTAGCTGCAGACTCCTGCTCTAAGACTCACATCATTCCCCCACCTTATGTGCTTTGTACCTGGTGGGTTTGCATCCACAACCGGAGAAAGACTGTCTGGCTTCCTAGCAGTGCCTGTGGTCACTTCACGTCCAACTCCTCATTTTCTGCCTCTTCTCCCTCTTGTCCTTAAGGGAAAGCATTCTTCCCTTCCCTGGGTGCCAAACAGGCAATTTGGGTTTTTTGTCCAAAGGAATGATTTTAGAACCTTGGACGAGTCCTGTCCTTCAATATTGAAACTGGCTGATGGACAAAATTCCTTGAATTTCACAATCAGGTATAAATCTCAATTTGCAAATACACTCAGGGAAGAGAACATGCTGACTTGAGATCCTTCACACCAAGGTACAACTCAACACTCCACCAATTTTTAAGCATAGGATTGTTTTGGAAGCAGAATTGATAGGACAGGATGAAGGACTATCAAGGAGTGGAAGAAAGGAATGCATAAGGGGGGCTGTCAGCTTTGCCTCCCACTGTCATCTGGCAAACACAGGGTTGGAGTTCACTGTGTGCTAAGTACAGTCCTGGAGAAACAAATGTGGAATCCAGGCCCCCATCCTCTGGCTTCTCGAAACCTACTCAGTGTAGCCTCGGCCCCATAAAAGAGAGCTTGGAAGGGACTTTTAGATCATAAAATCCACAGCCATATTTCATAAATGAGGAAACTGGCATTCAGAGAGGCTGATACTAATTTTCTTTGTAACCTGATGTGCTGTTTTATATTTCTGAGTACTAGAGATAATGTGGCCTTCTACCCCTTCTGGGGGAAAAGGAACAGTTTCTAGGGACTTTCAACACTTTGCTTGGTGCTTACCCAGTTTAAAGATTCGCAGGCTCAGAGACACATCTCTGAGTCAGAGAGGCACTGGGGATTTCCAGCACTTTTACAGAACAGCCAGTCTCCAGTTGACTCAAGGGGAGGATGCTGACAGGCCTGAGTCCCAGAGTCCCAGGGTGAGAGCTCAAACACTGGTCAAACAAGAGCCAGTCCTCCCACTTTTCCGCATCAGACAACTGCAGAGTGAACTGACAATGGGCTTTGTAATCAGCTGGAGGCCAGGGTGAATTTCAGCTCAACTGCTTGACAGGACTGGCCTTAGGCAATTCAGTTTGGCTCCTAGAGTGGTTTCCTCTGTGCAAGGCAGGGGAACAATACCTCCTTCTCAATAGTGTGGTTAAGGCTGAGTGAAATCCTGGGATTATGGAGTCTAGCAAATAATAGATTCTCAACTAAATAGTATTACTAGTGCCCAACATGCTTGCTCTTTTATTAACAGATGACTATTTATAATCCCAACTTTCTAATAGTCAGAAAAACAATGGAGAGAGGGAAAGTTCAGGAAGTACTTAAGACTAGATGTCATTAGCAATCCCCTAGAATAAGCATATAGCCTTTACAAGGGCCATAGAGTCTCCTCAGGCCTCCCGGAGTTACAAAGATCAACAGTAGTCAGTGTCCTCTTGGGCACCAGTTCAACATCCTCTGGCCCCATAGCTCACACCAGCCACTGCTGAGCTGACCAAGTCAGTGCAGGCTCATACCAGTTTCACTCCAGTGCATCTGGGCATGAGCGGTCTGGCTGCCTGCTTCTTGCTTTCTACCCCTAGGCTCCTTTGATACCACAGCAGAGGACACCCCAAAGGCGTTGCAGACTCACACCTGTGCCACCTGGCAATATGGAGGAGCTGACACCCTAGAACTGCCCTAGTCCAACACGGCCTGGGAATATACGCATAAATGCTTCTGCCCCTGTGATCCTCCCACTTGAAAAGTTCTCAGATACATTTCATAAACCTTCACAGGAGGTCACAGCGGATTGAGTACAAGTGGTGGCCACCTCTGTAACACAATGGCTTTCCCTCCTTCCCCATCCTTGGCTCTTGCTCCTTGGCTCAAACTACCTGCACACAAGCCTCCATCTCAGGTTCTGTTTTCAGGGGAATGCAGGCTAAGACATGACCTGTTACCCTGGCTACCTAGAATAACAGGTTTGTGGAGCTGAAAGAGACAGTAAAGAGTTTACTTCAAGGATAAATGGCTGAGTGCTGCCTCTCTCCCCTCGCTCCTGTGTCAAAAGTCACTAAGGTGACACTCTTTCCCAGCGAGTCCAGACACAGCCTCAGACTCCTCCACACTGCTTCAGCCAGCCTCCACCAGCGCTCGAGGCTGATGCTTGAGATAAAATTCATTTGCTTCCTTGGATCCAACAGACCCAGCTGGTTCAAATCTCAGTTCTGCCACTTAATAGGTCTCTAGCCTTAAAACAACTTTCCTAATTTTGATGAACCTCATTTATCTCATCTATAAAATGTGGCAATAATTCCTTTTTACAGTGTTATGAAAATATGTAATGGTGTTGAAATCTTTTTATTTAATATTTAATAACAACATACTAAAGCACCTAAGAAGATATTTGATATAGTAGATGTTCAATACATGTACTTCTGTTCTCCTTTTATTGTGAAGTGCAATGAGCAGGCACAGTTACAGTTTCTCACTGTGTAAACTTAGCAAGTAAACCCCATCCTCATTTTGTACATCTGTGAAAAGGGTATAATAATTCACATCTCATTCCTCATTGTAGTGAGAATCAAATGAAGTGAGGAATAGACCACAGTACTGTTTTCAGTAATTATATTAGATTACTAACATTACATTAATAATAATATAATTACTTATATTACTTCTAATTAAAAAATCCTAAGGCCTAGTGAGTGTATTAAGCATGTCTTTTTATTATATATTCTATATTTTTGATACTTTGACATCTTAAGGCCTTGCTGACACTGGAGGGATCCCCACTTCCCAGGGATCGCCAATTCCTAGAGCTAATCAATGACTCAAGAAACCTTTGATATGCAAATCAACTAATTCAGAGACTACAGCTCAACCACCTCCTTTACTTTGGGCTCTCACAGGGCCAAGTACCAACGACCAGGGACAGCTCCTATGCCCCAGAACCTGCTAAAATTATTCAAACTAGCCCATCCTCAGCCTGCTTACTGGTACTGCCCTTGGCCTTCCTTCAGTAGAAACCATAATAAAGGCCCTCCCACCAGTTTTTCCCTTGCTCTCTGTCTCCTGACCAACCCGGTGCTACCCCTGTGGTGTGGCATATTATTCACCATGCCTGAATAATAATAAAACTGACATTTTAAAACAGTGAGGCTAAGAGATCCATGAGGCTAAGAGACCCTATTAAAGGCAGAGCCCTAGGTCCCTGCTTTTCCTACCAGACTATGAGGCCTCCCATCTGGCCATCAGACAATCCTGATCACCATCTACAGGAAGAAGAGCCCCAGGCAGGGTCTGTTGCTAAACAAATGCTGATCAAGGAGCTGACCAAGCACCAGAAAATAGTGTGGTGAAGGTCTGGGGAGGAGTCAGGAGTGGGGAGGAGGGAGTCAATGGGGCGAAAAGGGGGACATCCATAATACTTTCAACAACAATAAAGATAAGCTAAAAAATTAAAAATTAAAAACATGTATATATAATCACAGATTAATCACAGGGGTAGAAAAGGCTTGAAATTATCACACTAGAAAAGGTTATCATCAGTTTCTCAGACTGGTAGACACATTCTTTAGGTAGAAAAATACCTGCCCTCTGCTGACCACCTAAAATCTTACCTAGTGACATGTGGCTTACACCAGAATGCACATAAACCAGAATATATTTAGGAGTTGGTCTATTTCTAGTTCACGCAGTTTTGTTTCCTAAATAAGATTTAGGATTACCATTTTGGTTTGTTCCCCAAAATTTCAGCACTCCATATGGTTGAAGATGCAGTCCCTCCCATCTTCTTAACAAGACCTTGTGTGAACTGTACACAGTACTGTCTTCTAGCCGTTCCCCCCTTTGCATATTCCACGGAGAGGAGAAATGGAGGGCTATGGACCAAGGCAGGAAATGAGAAAGATTAATATGTTCCAAAGTTGAGATTCTGAACTGCTTTCCAGATTTTCAAATGTGGAAATTTCTTTAGTTTGCAAAAACTGTTATAAATGATAGCACTGAACATACACATTCAGTTTATGGAGAGTCACCCGATATGGTAGTTCTCCTAACCACAGTTCAAAAACCTACTGTAGTAGATTTTAGTGCATCAGTAAGAATGTTAAAGTTGTAATTTTATCTTATCTGAAAGAATTATTCACAAAGCTACATAAGTCTGAACAGGGTCCCTGGGGATGTATTAAAATTATTTTTGAGAATAAACCTACCTGTTCATGAGTGATCATACTGATTTTCTTTTCTGACTCCTCTTCAGTTACAGGTTTAATGGTCAATTTTACTTATATTAACCAAGCAACTAGCCCCCCCCCCAATTTCTAAATTTCTGTAATATTAATAATGAGTTACATTCAAGGAAATTGTGACGAGTTATCAATACTTGGGTGGAATTTGTTTAGGAAGACAATACAAATAGGTGAGAAAATAGCTTACTTCACTAAGTTCTTGTAATGCGTTTTGAGACCAGGGGTAATGATGAAATGGCTGTTTGCTATAGCACAAATCTGCACAGTATTAAAGCCATATATTTTAGTAGTTCATATCCTTTTTGAGAGAAAACCATAATTGATGGCCATTATTCACATAAAATTTCAAACCCCTCCATTGAGCTTTCAGATAACTGTTGTATGAATTAATTTTTTTTTAAAGTTTTTTTTATTATTATTGATTTCAGAAGGAGGAAGGGAGAGGGAGAGAGACAGAAACATCAATGATGAGAGAGAGTCATTGATCGGCTGCCTCCTGCAGGCGCCCTGCTGGGGATCAAGCCCACAACCCGGGCATGTGCCCTGACTGAGAATCAAACCTCGATCTCCTGGATCATGGATCGACGCTCAACCACTGAGTCATGCTTGCTGGGCTGCATTAATCTTATAAACCAAAATGAACCGAGAGACTCCATATTATTTTTTCCTCCAAAACATCTTCCAACTGTATCTTTTTATCCATTGTTATAATCATTAGTGAATAATAAATGTTTTTTCAGGTATTTCTTACATTAATAAATAGATAGATATGTATTTACATAGACAGGCATAAACAATATACAAAATCTAAAATACAGGAGGTGAACTAAGAGGCACTATTTATATTTCAAGGAGTAATTATTTTGTAATTTTCTGATGTATTTTTAGTATTTCATTTATTTTTTAAAAAACTAATCTACTCATCTTTTTCTGTGATAATTTTCCAAGTAAGGCTATTTTTAAAGTCACATTTAACTTAATGATTGATCTGCAATCAACTTGAATATTTATATATAATGAATGAGGAAGGGAGAGACAATTGACTGAGACCAACAATGTGTCATAAAACAAAAAAAATATATAATACAACTCTATATCAAAAGTAATTTGGGGGAAAATATAAAACTACAGCTTACATCATAGAGTTTTGGGGCTAGAAACAGATCTTAAAGTTCCATTTACTGCACTAGCTATGTGTTGAAAAGGCAGAGTGTCATACTAATAAAGTTATGGTAGTGTGAGAGGGACAAGACAGATGACAACTTCCTCATTTTACAGATAGTTACCCTAAGGCACAGAGAGGGTGAGAACTTGCCCTGAATTTCAGAGCTGGGATAGGGTGGGAATGGAACTCGAGCACAGCTCTGTTGACACACAGACCAAAGCTCTTTCTAGTATATTCTACTGCCCTGCTATAAATGCCTATTAAAAGGGACATACTTTACACACCAGTTATTTAAGGAGCCTTAATTTGCAATAAAGTGTTCCACTACCATAAAGAATAAAACTACTGAACCATAAATCTAAAACCAATATACTCCTCACAATAAACATTAAACAAACAACACAAATAAAGAACCCACAGTGAGTTCCTGGAAAGTAGCAGCCGTGCCTCCACTTGCACAGTGCCCGGCACATCAGAATCACCCACAGTCCATCGCTGGCCTCCGACTGCACACATGGCTGGTCTCTAGAGCTGTAAAAGCTATCCAGGGGAAAGGCGAACGCCTCTCCTTCCCCATAAACCTCCCAGTAGCATGCAGAGATGATCCAAAAATTAACTGATCATTTAATTCAAAGATTAATTTGCAGCATTTAAATAATTTGAAGCTGTCACTAAAGACCTTAGTTGAGAGGATTTCAAACTATCGGTCTCAACCCAGGCTGAACACTGGATTATATTGGGAAGTTTTGAAAACATTTTTCTCAATCCTCACCAACTAAATCAGAATCTCAGGGGTGAAATCTGAGCATCATTTTAAAAAAATCGATACACTTCAATTCTGGTACACTGGGAGACTTAAGAACCACTTGTTTGGAGAGTAGTAGAAGTTTTGTCAGGTCCTCCCCCCTTTTTTCTCTTTATATTTGCTTCCCAAATTGGCAGGACTTTTTCAACTTCAAGTGACAGAAACCAACCTACTTAGGCTCCAAGGGGAATTTGCTCACATAACTAAAGTCAGGAGTGAAACTGGCCCCAGGAGTGCCAGGTGCCAGGGGTTTCATGCTCTCAGAACATCTACTTTGTGAGTCCCTCTCCCATTTGACGCCCTCTCTTGCCTGTTTCCCTGCTTGAATTCCAAAGCAAATCATCATATTCACGCCCAGCTTGCCCTTCAACTACCTTGAACCTCTCACACTACGGAGAGTTCAAGGGCAAAACCATACCTCCATTAGTATGACTCTCTGCCTTCTCCACACGTAGCCTGTGCAGTGAACATGGCCGGAGAAAAATACACAAAAATACTAACAGGTCTCACTTTAATGAATGGCCCCAATTGTTTATTTTCTCCTTTGTTTCTCTTGTCTTAGGAGATATATCAGCAAACATATTGCTACAAGAGATGTCTGAAATTTTGCTGCCTGTGGTTTCTTCTAGGATTTTTATGGCTTCATCACTTACACTTAAGTCTTTTATCCATTTTGAGTTTATTCTTGTGTATGGTGTAAATTGGTGGTCTAGTTTCATTTTTTTTGCACATATCTGTCCAATTTCCCCAACACCATTTATTGAAGGGACTATCTTTACTCCATTGTGTGCTCTTGCCTCCTTTGTCAAATACTAATTGAGCGTAATGGCTTGGGTGGGATTTCTGGGGTTTCTGTTCTGTTCCATTTATATATATGCTTGTTCTTGTGCCAGTACCAGGCTGTTTTGATTGCAGTGGCTTTGTAGTATAACTTGATATCTGGTATTGTGATTTCCCCCCAACTTTGTTCTTTCTCAAGATTGCGGCGGCTATTTGGAGTCTTTTTTGTTTCCATACATAGTTTTGAAATTTAACACATCTAAAACTGAGCCATTGATCTTCCCTCCCAAACACACCCATTCACAGTTCTCTTAGCAATTCCTTCCCTCTTTCAGGAAATCCTGGCAGCTCTACCTTCAAAATACTCAGATTCTGACTACTTCTCACCACCCCCTATCCTTAGCCACTATCACTTCTTAACCTCCTACAGGTGTCTGGTTTCCAGCCTGCCCACCACCCTGCAGCCAGAGTGATCATTTAAAAATATGAATCAGATGACCCGACTCCACTATCCCCAACCTTCTAATGCTTCCCAGGTCCGTAGAAATAAAAGCCAAGGCCTTGCAAAGGTCTTCAAAGCCTTTCACAATCTGGCTACTTGTCCCTTCTCTGACCTGATTTTCAACAACATTATGCATCACCCACTTCCCTCCCACAACACTGGCCTGCTTACTGCTCCCCAGAGACAGCAGGCTTGCTTCTACTTTCCTGGCCTTGCGCAGATTGTTGCTTCTCACATTTTTCAATTCTTTGCTCAAATATTACCTCCTCAATGAGGGTTAACTTATGTAAAATTACAACCAGTTCTACTTCCAGATCGTTATTCTGCTCTATTTTTCTGCAGCACTTACTTCTAACGTGGTATAGAATTTACTTACTTATTGTGTTATTTAATGTCTGTCTCCAGTGTGAACTCCTTAAGTGCAGATTATTTTTGTATGTTTTGTTCGCTGGTATTTTCCAAGCATCTAAAACAATGCCTGGCATACATTTGACACTCAAGAAATATTGAAATAAGCCAGTCAGGGAAAGACAAGTACCATATGATTTCACTTACCTGTGGAATCTAATGAACAAAATAAACAAAATAGAAACAGACTCATAGATACAGAGAAGAGACTTACAGCTGTTGGGGGGGGGGGGGGGGAGTTACAGGTCTGGGTGAAAAAGGTGAAGGGATTAAGCAAAAAACAGACAAACAAACAAAAAACAAACAAAAAAACCCCTGATAGACACAGACAACAGTGTGATGGTTACCAGAGGGAAAGGGGGTTGGGGTGCGGTAGGAGAGGGTATGGGGGGGAAAATGGTGATGGAAGGAGATTTGACTTGGGATGGTGAACACACAATACAACACACAGATGAGGTATTATAGAACTGTACCCATGAAACCTATATAATTTTATTAATCAATGTCACCCCAATAAATTCAATAAAAAATAAATAGAAGATAAATTAAAAGATAAAAAATATAAAAAAAGAAATATTTGTTGAATGAATGAATGAGGATGATCTTTAGCTATTCTCTCTGTTTGTTTGTTTTTTCTGTTAATCAGCTAAATTTTCTCTCAAGATGTTGACCTGCTTCCCTCAAGATGGGGAAAATGGCTGCTAGCCACTTTCAGGTTCATATCTTTACAATTCTAGGACCATAAATGAATGGGGCCTTCCATACCAACTGTAGTTTAAAAAAATTCAAGAGAAAGAATATTAGGTCCCATGCCTACCTTTAATCAAATACTTTGGCCCAGAGGACACATCCTGTGAATGGATGGTAGATAACACTTACATGTAACATGGAATGTTGGAGATGTGACATCTGAGAGAATTGTCCTGAGCTGGCAGCTACCTCAGTTTACTTCTACTAACCTACCCATCATTCTGTCCCTTCCCCTGATAAAAATGAAGTTAGAATTGAAGAAAAAATAATGCTAACATATACAACTGCCAAAGACAATATTTCAACAGGGTACCCCTCAGATAATACCCATTCATCATGTCCAACAAAACGAGCTCATCTTCTGGGCCCCAGACCTAACTGTCCTAAACAGTTTCTATCTTGTCGAATGACCCAGTTACAGTTACTCAAACTAGAAGCCTAAGAATCATCTTTACACCTTCCCCATTTCTTCCATCCACATGCAATCCAATACCAAGTCCAGTAGTTCCTACTCCTAAGAATTTCTTTAATCTAGCCCTACTATCAACAGTTGTTTTTGTTTTTGTTTGTTTGGGGGGCAGGCTTATCTCTATCCTAATTACCTATCACAGTGTGTAATGAAATTGCTGGATTCTTTAGTTATCTCTATAGATTTTGGGTTGAGAATAGAAACCAACTTTCACCTCTATATATCCAGCAGCAAAAAAGCATGGATAAAGTACGCAACCAACACATACTTGTTGAATTGAACTGAAAGGAACACATGAAAGGGAAGACATGGATTTGAGAGTCCGAGATTTCTTTTGCCTTGGTGATTGTTGAGTAATTTATGTAAATAGTAACAGCTGACATTAGTGGCCTCAACTTCTCCCAATGCAAGTCACAGCCTTAAGTCACAGTATTGTGAAAGACACTAAGTGCGTAAACAATGACAAATATAGGTAGGTGTTAAGCAATCTTGAATTAATATAGCAGGAAAGTGTGAACATTTGAGGACTGGGATGTATTTACACGTCTTCCTAATGCAGCTATATACTCCTTGCAGGCAGAATGGTATTTTATTCTGCTTTCTGCACCCCTCAGGGTTTTCAATATTATAGGAGCTCAATAACTATTTACTAAATAGTGCATACCTACTTTCCTTCAAGGGTATAAGCAATGAAACCTTTTCAAACTCATCCATCTGCCTCCAAAACTACTTCTATCCTCAGAGGTAAAATAAACTGTGGATGGTCTTACCTCATGTAAGTAGCAGAGCTAGTATTCAAACTCCTCCTTACCTGTCTCATTCTAAACCTCTAGGTCTTCACCATTCTGCCACATTGCCACCTGATGTATTCTGAACAAAGGTAAATGTGGGTGTTTTGTAGCAAGATTTTCATCTGATTTGTGTTTTGAAAGGCTCTTCTTGTCTCTGATCTGAGTTCTAAAGGCATGCTTAGATTTCCAAACGCCCTTATCAAACCCCATTCAAACAACTGTTTTCTCTAATTCTCAGAAACAGTGTTGTTCTCAGTCTTCAGGAATGAGCTGTTTCTCATGGCCCCAGACTCTCTCTGGGATTCAGGATCTTGTGATCCTTTTGAGTTGGACCCTGAAACTACGCATGTAGTTGAAAAGTGGTTCAACAGGAATTCCCAATTACTGCGTTAGCTCTGACTCATGTGGAGCCATGACTCACATTCTTCGGAGTCAACTGTGTGTCAGGTTTCTCAGCATTTTATGAACCAATAATGACTACAATGAAAATTGCCCACAGGCTTTATTTTTCACATTACAAGGAACGTTGATTTTATTTAAGAACAGTTCTTTTTAAAATTATTAATGTTTTACTTATTGGCTACCTATAATGCACCAGACTTTTTTTTCCCTAGGTGCTGGGACATAGAGATGAATAAAGAGCAGATTGATTCTCATACTGGTTCCTGACAATGGCAGGGAGAGGGGTCTATTGACTGATAATTGTAATACATCGAGATGTGAATTCTGAAGTGGTGGGGGAGTCTGGGGGATGCTGAGGGAGAAGATGGTGAACTCCACCTGGGAAAGAGCTAGAAAAACTCCAAACAGATGCAGTTTTTGCACTGGGTCTAAAAAGGCTGAAAGAAAGGAATTGCAATGGAATAAAAATTTTTAAATGACATACTGTGTTTGAAGACACGTACATTCTGGATAGTTGAAATATATATAGTTTGGTGGGGTTAATTTGAGAATGGCAATGTCCTTGTAGAATCATATTTCCAAAGTGATTATCTAGTCTGACTTCCTTATTTATGAAAAAACTGAGACTCACAGAGTTAGTGGGAAATGTTACCATGCCATTTTCTCCATGGGAGTTCCATTATTGCCTTTTTCAAAATATCATGATCCTAGCTGTTTTCCTTTAATAAGGATAAATATGCTAAGTTATTTTCTTGACCTGGTTGTAACTATAGCATTCCAATGGAAACTTGGAAACAGCTGTTGGAAAAAGAAAAGCACTCACGGCTATGTATTCTTCCTTTCTTGATCTTAAGGCTTCAGAGACCCTGGGAAAACATGCTCTGGCTGTAGCCAAAATTTTAGTCATTTTCTAAAGTCATCCTGTGATAGACAGAAACAATGTCCCGCATGTTTCTCCTTTTTTCCGCTTTTATAAATAATCATGGGTTCTACGGAAGAGGGTAAATTTGAAAATAAATCTATGCATATCATAAATACAGTTATAAAACTGTCACTGTTCAAAGTGGTTTACAAATGATGAATGATCAATTTTAAGTGATTAAATAACCTAGCATTATTCTAAATTTGTTACACAGGTCATGAGATGTCCTACAAATTTGAGTCATCGTAAAATACTTAAAGGCCCTCTTACCCTATCATATAAGCACAATGCTTGAGACTCTTAGTTTATGTGTTCCTTTTTATAACAACAGGGTAACAATTTTTAAAGTCTCAAAACAGACACAAGGCCAGCTTTTGGTTCTGTTTGGCCAGAATTTCTTCTCTAACATGACATGACTGTTAGTTTGTTTGTTCTGAGGACATTCTTTCCATTGCTTTTCAGAGAGAGTGGGGAGGGGGGGGAAGGAGAGAGAGAGAGAGATATCAATGTGAGAAAGACACATCAACTGGTTGCCTCCAACTGAGATACATACCCTTGACTGGAAACGAACCCAAGAGCTTTCAGTTCAGGGGCTGAAGCTCTAAACACTGAGAAAATCGGCTATAGTTTGAACATGACTTTTAAGAGTACAAATGCAGAGTTTCAAAGAGGAATTAGTTATTTCAGTCCCACTAAAACAGATTAAGGAAACTGACATGAATCAGTCACTTTGGCTCCTAAAAAGGAAAGACTAGCCCTTTAAAAATATTACAGTTGCCTATAAAGTGGAATGCAATTTGCATATATCTTCCAATGCAGTGTAATTAAGAACATTTTTTACCTACTTATTCAATTTTATTAACTTATATTTGAGACTGAAATAACTTCTCTATGATAGATCTCCAAAGAACAAAGGGAAAAGCACAAGAACAAATAAAATATATAGATGTCTCTGGACTAAGACTTTTGCTTGAACATTTTTGAGATCTATGTTTGTCTCAAGGTAAGACAACCACTACCTAAGAAGTCAACTGCAAAATAGCAGGGCTCAAACAGAAATCATAAAATGAGAAGGGATATTGCTAAGACACAGTCTAGCAAGACTATTTTATTTTAGACCCATCCTGTAAAAACTAAGCTCAGATACAATCTTTTTGTTGAACAAAAAATTAGGATTAAATACAAAAGAAGAAGAATCATAATTAGTGAAGAGATGAAAAATAAGATTGCACCTTTGTCACATTACATGAATACTATTTACAGAACTGTTACCCAGAAATTTTATGACAATAGAACTTACTCTATTTTATGTATTAATTTATCTCTCTAGTAAAAAATATACTCAGTCCTTGGTTAGGAAATTAAGTACTGAAGTTCTTTCCCCCCATTTTTGTTTACCTAATTAGTTTAAAGCAATATTCAACGTTGCACAAAGGACCCCAGGTCTACTTGAGACCTAAAATGAGTAAAATCTGAGTAGCACAAGTAAGGCATATTGTAGACCACTTGCAGGCCCTTTATTGTTTATTTTGGGGGAGTGAACAGCCTTGAATCACATTGTAATTGTGACTTTATTCCATGGTCCCTAGGAATGCTGTGGGATTTGATTTTATGTACCTTTTTTTTTTTGGTTGAAATACCCACCCACAGAATAATTAGAAAAACTGTAGTGGCCATGCTATCTACAATCAAGAGACTCCATCCACCTGCAGTAGAGCAGGTATCTAAGGCCTCCCTGTATAACTCTACAGAGTAAAATAAGAGGGGAAAATTTTATGTATAAATATGGAGATTTTTCATATAGAAAGAAAACACCGATTTGAATCAGTTCCTTTACTTTAGAAAAATAAAATTTTCAAGGATGTTGCTTTTGGATTCTTTCTCTTAAAAAGAGCCACTTTGATTTCAAAATATGTCCTGTTTTTAGAACTGGGGTATTACGCCATGTACTCCTGTCCACAGATGCATCACAGTTACAAATGCTGTGGCCAGAAGTCTTTACCCTTCTTCAGTTGACTGGTGGTTTCATATGTTCTAGGAGTATTTTTATCTTTTGGCATGATGCTCTACACCATATGGCACAACACACTGACAAGCAAAAAGGGTAGAACTAGTTTGAAATCTATACACATATATACACACATATATTTACACGTTTACATATTCACACACACATACACTGCATGTATAGTGAAAGAAGTTGCATGTATGCCTGCAAAGAAATAAGAGCAAAGTTACACATTCTACCCCCAGTATTAAGAGTCTCTGTCCATGTGAAAAAGGTCATTCCAAATCCAAAGCAAGATTAAAAGCTCACTATAAATCTGAAAGCATTCGAGAGACATAGCAGGAACCACTGCGCTTTGCTACATCAAGTCATCTTTGAACCGTCTGCAACACTTTCTCACACAATATTTAATGCTGTTTCTCTATGTGCAATAGGAACTGGTAATGGTGTGACAGCTTGTATAATACATTTAGGAAGGATTGTTAGAAGGGGAAACACACTAAACTGTCTTTAATGGATTCCTAGAGGGTGACAATATCCTTCCGCCTGGTTCCAGGTTGCTTCAACATGGTTTTCCTTTGGAAAACTGATTTTAAATCAAACTTTACAAGTTTCCAGAAAGATTACGGTGTGACTCTCAGCCTGCTCACTATTCATCGTGTGTCAAGAGGAGGGTCCCCCAGAAGAAAACATAGAAGAAAAGCTCCTTGACAACGATTTATTGGATTTGATGCTGAAAGCACAGGCAACAAAAGCAAACTAAACAAGTGGAGCCACATCAAACTAAAAAGCTTCTGCACAGCAAAAAAAAAAGTCAGCAAAATGAAAAGGCCATCTACGGAATGGGAGAAAATACCTGCAAACCATATATCTGATAAAGCATTAACATTCAAAATCTATAGGGAACTCCTACAACTCAGTAGTAAAAAAACACAAATAACCGAATTTAAAAATGGGCAAAGGAAGAGAATAGACATTTTTCCAAAGAAGACATGCAAATGACCAACAGGTATACAAAAAGGTGCGCAAAGACACTAATCTTCAGGGAAATGCGAATCGAAACCTCAGTGAGATGCCACCTCACCCCCATAAGTATGGCTATCACATACATATATGTACGGAGATAAGTGTCGGCAAGGGTGTGGGGAAAACGGAGCTCCTGTGCACTGTTGGGGGAATGTAAATCGGCACAGTCACTATGGGAAACGATATGGGAGCTCCTCAGAAAATTAAAAGTAGAACTACCACACGATCCAGCAATTGCACTTGTGTATAAAATAAAATAAAAACAAATAAACAAACCAAAAAAACCAATGAAATCAGGACCCCAAGGAGATATCTGAACTCCCTCGTTCATTAAAGCGTTATTAGCAACAGCCAAGACATGGAAGCAACCGAAGTGTCCATCGGTGCAGAAATGGATAAAAAATGTGATATGCGTATACACAATAGAATATTATTCAGCCTTTTAAAAAATGGAGGAAAATTTCACCTTTGCAACAATGTGGATGAAGCCAGAAGACATTATGTTAAGTAAACTAAGCCAGACACAGGAGGGCAAATACCACAGGGTGCCACTTACATGAAAAATCCAACTAAAACAGAAGCAAAGGTAGAATAGTGGCTAGCAGGGGCTGGAGGGGGTGAGACAAAAAGATATTCATCCAAGGTACAAAGTTTCAGTTAAGATAAATAAGTCCTGCCCAGCCGGGCGTGGCTCAGCGGTTGAGCGCCCACCTAGGATCCAGGCGATCGGGGTTCGATTCCCGGTCAGGGCACAGGCCCGGTTGCGGGCTTAATCAATGACTCTCTCATCATTGATGTTTCTATCTCTCTCTCCCTCTCCTTTCCTCTCTCTGAAATCAATAAAGATATATTTAAAATAATTATAATAATAAGTCCTAAATACCTGTTGTATGGCACAGTGTCTCTAGTTAATAATACTGTATTGTATATTTAAAAATTTGCTAAGAGGGCAGATATTATGTTAAGTGTTCTTATCATCATCATCATCATCATCCTGAATAAAGAGGGTAGGAGAAAACTTTTGCAGGTGATAGATATATTCAGGATATAGATTTTGGTGATGGTTTCATTGACATGTACTTATCTCCAACACTCCATTCTCACGGGATGCGACTGGACGCCAAGCCACTTGTCTCCCTGGGAGCATGGGGGATATGGCCATTATGTTAGCTTTCTATGGCCTCTGTAACAAATTACCAAAAACTTGTGGCTTAACCAACACAAATTTATTATCTTATGGTTCTGTAGGCCAGAAGTCCAAAATGAGCCTCCCTTGGCTAAAATCACAGTGTTTGCAGGGCTAGGTTCCTTTCTGGAGGCTCTAGAGGGGAATCTATTTTCTTATCTTTCCAGCTTTGACAGGCTGCACATTCTTTGGCTTTTGGACTCTTTAATCCATCCCTGAAGCCTGCGATGGGTGGCTGATCTCCTCTCCTGTCATTTCCCAGTTTTAGTTTGTTATTACACTGGGCCCACGCAAACAGGTCAGGATAATCCCACATGGGAAGGTTAGCTGATTAGCAACCTTCCTGCCACCTACAACAGTAATCCTCTCTGCCAAGTAACCTAACAGAGCAGTTTCTTGGCATTAAGTCACAGGTTCTCTGCATTAAGGTGTGAACAGCTACAGGATTAAGAGCCTTTATTCTGTCTACCACAGCAATAATAGACCTGGAATCAAAAATGCACTCTACTCCACCTGAGCTCTGCAGCCTGAGGCAAATTAGGTGATGTCTTATTGTGTTAGTCTCTTCTAAAAGACAGCTTAATAGTTGCTATCTCACCAACCCAAACGATGATTTAATGAGATAATATATATAAAACATCTAAGCACTGAGCCTGGTATAAAGTGGGGTCTCAGCATTGTTCACTGTGACAAGGAAAACATTCTGAGATATCCTAAATTAAATTACAGTAGGCCGGAGGGTGGAAGGAAGAGAAAGAGGGAGTTAATCAGTTAACACCTTCAGGGCCAAACCAATAAAAGACTGCTCACACTCCTGGGCCTATGAGGGAACTTTAAATTAACTTCCAGGGGACTGCTGCAGAGGTTGTCTAAAAGAGAAAGGCCAGTTGCCACCCACCCCAGGAGCCTCAGCTTCTTGCTTTCTAGACTGTTGCCCACAACCAATCCAAAGGAGCAAACACGTCTTCCTTCTGGACTCTGCACCTAGCCCAGAATTGCCCTCACTTCATCCTATTCTGTCCACCTTATCTGTAGCCAATGTAAATTCTTTCAAAGCAACTTTTATCATTTTCCCCCCAAACTTTACATGTGATAGGGCATCATCAACTCCAGGATGGTGGGCTTACTGCCTTCTCCACATACTTACTGGTAGTTTAGACTTCATACCCCTAAAACTTGGTCCTTTAGGGCAAAATATATCCTGTCTTAAAAAGGATTTCAGCTGTGGCAGTTAAGTATTTTTGTCTTATAACTGTGATCTTCTGTTAACCTCCTCTCAAAAGTCAACATGGTCATGAGGGGAGCTGGATTTTGGATCTAGGCCCATTTTGGCTTCTAGCCATGCTCGCTGCTTTACAGGGCCTTCAGCAAGGTTTTATTGTTGAGAACACCAAGCTACGGAAGCCTTTATGTACACAAAGGCAGGTGTGTACTAAGGTAAGCACGCCAAGATTTTATTCTGATTGACCTAAGAGATTTAAACCAATCCAGCACAAATTCTGAATTGATTTCTCTTATGCAAACACTTGATATTTTTAAAGGATAGTCAGGGTTTATCAGCGGAATATGGTTACAGCATCGAGCCATCCTCAGTGCTGAGGGTATCAGCAGTTCTGACCATCTCATGAAGCACTAAATAGTCATTTTTGGTCAAATAAACAGCAAAGTGTTTGTTTTTCTGAGCTCACTTGTTCCCGGAATGACACAACAGGAATGTTCTGGATTTTCAAGAACTTTTTTTTTTCAAGTTACAAAATAAAACATTGAAGCAAGTCTGAAATCTGTCTCAAATTGTAACACGACCAATCCAAACTCTGCAGCTTAATAGGGAAAGTAGAGCCCCATTCAGGAACTGCTTAGTGCTTTCACCAAGAGCACAGGTGTGCCTGGAGACCTCCCTACCAACCCCTACGTAAAAACACAAATGTTCACCAGTTAAATTCAGCACACCCCTCAGTAGAAAGTGGCTTGGCTTTCAGCTGCCTACCGTCTTTTCTTAATTATGGTATGAGAAAGGGGAAGGGAAGAAGAAGGCCCACTAACGACGGCATCCTAGCTCTCCTCATTCTCCCAGCAGTGGTAACAATGTGTGGGACCTAGCCGAGTTGGTCGGAGGGCAATTAAGTAATTACACAGAGAAAACAACTGATTTATGTGACACAGTGATGTCAACAAATCAACATCTCAAAACAACTCATTATCAACATAACCTTGATACTTACAACTAAAAAAAATCATTGAATTTTTATTCTGACTAATATTTATCTTAACAGCATTTAAATCTTATTTCTTACCTATTACAGCATTTTGGGGGTGTGGGATAAATGTGTTGGGGGAACAAGATGAAAGAGGGAAGTAAACCCATCTCACTTTTTTTCCCCAACCAGCAACTAGGAGAGAAGGGTGTCTGGGAAGTGCCAAGGAAACCCAATGGTGCAAGCCAACTGCCTCCTGAGTGACTTCATATTTTACAAAAACGTGATCACATGTTTATGCTTCTCACGTCTACTTTGCAAGGTAGCTGTTATTTTCATTTTCTAGTTAAGAAAGATAACTCAGGTAGGTTAGTCAAACTGGGCAGTGGTCACAGAGTTCATGGACCCTTTGAATCTCCTGCTAAGGGGGTTCTCTCTGAGGTAGCCTCGAAAATGTCATTTGGCGAGGCACCCTCTTCTGGACTCAGCCTTTGAGGTCTTTTTCTAGTTGAAGACTTTGTTCATCCTGCACAAGTTCAGCTGTGTTCTAAAAATCTAATGTTTTCCACTGGAACCTCCAGAAGGGTCTCAGTCCTGCTGACACCTTGATATTAGCCCAGTAAGACTCTGACCTCCAGAACTGTAAGAGAGCAAGTCTGTGTTGTTTTACACCACTAAACTTGTGGTAATTTGTTACAGCAGCAATAGGAAACTCAAACAGATTTTGGTACCTGGAAGTGCCGAATACCTTAAAATGTAGAAGTGCCTGGAAGTGCCGAATACCTTAAAATGTAGAAGTGCCTTTGGAATTGGGCAATGGGCAGATACTGGGAGAATTTTGAGGAGGACAATAGAAAAACCCTAGATTGCCTTGAACAGACGGTGAGTAGAAATATGAATGTTAACAACTCCCCTAGTGAGGACTCGGTGGTGAGGAGTAGGGTGAAGAACAGATATATCATCTTAAAGAATACTTACATTATTATAGAGATTGTAAGTAGAAATGTTAACATTAAAGGCACTGCTGACAAGGGCTCAGGTGAAATAGGGAACATGTCATAGAAACTGGAGAAAAGAAATCCCTGTCATATAATCGCAGGAAGCTTAGCTGAGTTGTGCCCTGAACTTATGTGAAAAGCAACATTTGTAAACAATGAACTAGGCTATCTAGCTGAGGAGATTTCTAAGCCAAGTGTTGAAGGGGCAGCCTATTTTGTCTTGCTGCTCATAATAAAATGTGAGAGGAAGGATATCAATGAAGGGAGGAACTGTTAAGCACAAAGGAACCAGGAATTGATGTGTTGGGGGATTCTCTGCCTATTTGGACTGTAAAAGACACCAAAACTAGGAGATTCACTATCAGGAAGGAATGCTCTGGAGAGAAGGCCAAAAATGTGGTTGGGCAATTTTTCCCAGTGCCAGGGAAGAATCGAAAGTTGAGTATCCAGTCAGACATCCTCATTGCCAATACAGAATATTAGTCAGTCATTGAAAAGATTAGGCATGCGACTCATGTCTCTTCTCAACGATCCCAGAAGAAGCCAGAAATATAAGTGGGATTACTCAGAAAGTGAGGAATACAGTAGAGAATGAACTCTGTGGAGGAGCCACTGGTCCCCTGGAGTAAATCCCTGCGACATACATGGGAGACTCATGAGGTTCTTGGGAATTTTTGTCATAGGATAGGTCATACCCAGATTCCCCGACCTGATCTGGGTGATTTATATGATGACATTTGGAACTTTTGAGCTGATGAGATTTAGATAAGATTTTTTGGGCTTTCAGTTGATGCTTGTAATGGGTGGATTTTGGGAGCGGGTGAATATATTTTGCATGTAAGATGGACATAACAAATCTTTGGAGGCTGGCGGGAGTACTGTAATGGGAAGAATAATGTTCCCTAAAGATGTATCTTAATCGTGCAAACCTGTGAATATTACTTTACATGGCAAAAAGGAATTTTGCACATGTGTCTGCATTAAGGACCTTGAGATGGAAAGATTATCCTAGATTATTTGGAATGGTTCAATGCAATCACATGGGTTTTATAAGAAAGAAGCAGGAGTGTCAGCATATGAAAAAGAGATTTGAATTCTGGTGGCCTCTAGAAGCTGGAAAACAAATGGTGTATGTTCTTTCTCACTGCAACAAACAATAAGCAATAAGTCAACTTGTTCACTACAGGTGTGCTCCTAGTGGTCTCTGGCTGGCAGCCATTAACACCATGTATGGAAACATATTCTGTTTTGTAACTTTTATTACTTAAATGTAGCTTGACTATTGCTTTCAATTTGTTCATATATTTTATATTATATGTTTTATAGCTACATAATTTTCTATTACTTGGATATGCTAGAATTTCTTTAACTAAACCATTATTTTTGGTAGTCTAGCCTTTTTCTTATGTTTCACTATAATAAGCAGCCCTAATGATCTCTGCCATGATGAAATCTTTAAGGAACTTTATGATTTTTTCACCAGGAAAAATTCTTTTGAATAAAATTACTGGTATTGCTGGATCAAGAGATATGAAACATAACAGTAAATTGCACTCTAGTCTGAATGTAAAATCTTAGAAGCTATGTAGGACAGCATTTCACTCCACCGCAAACAGGCTTTCATCCCCACCAACTCTCCGCGTAGCTCTTATCAGCTCTGCATCTTGTCAACTCGGATGGTCATTTCTTGGCCCTCATCAGACTAGACTCTCAGCAGCATCTAAGGCAAATAACTACCCCTACTTGTTGAAATATGTTCCTCTCTAGCTTCCAGGACACTATCCTCACTTAGATTTCTTGCCCCATCACTGGTTCCTCTTTCTCTGCCAGACTCTTCAGTAGGCAGAGTGGCCTAGGCCCTCTGCTTCTCCATCAAACTGTCTCACCAGGTGATCATATCAACACCCATGACTTTACATGCCATTTTCATATTTGTGACTTTCATAATTCTATATCCTGCATGGACCTTTTCCCCAAGCACCAGAAATGCATTCCTTACTATCTAACATGCCCCCAAACAAAATTCTTGATCTCCTCAATTCCTGTAACCCTATTTCAGGAAATGACATCACACCCCACCTAGATGATCAGACAAGAAACATAAAACATGGGGGGAAAAATAACTTTTAGGCTTTGTTATTGACTTTTCTCTCCTTTATATATCACATTCATTCCATTAGTGTGTCCTGTTGACTCTACCACCCAAAATATATCCCGATTCTGACAACTTCCCATCAACCCCACAGTAACAACTCTAGGCCACAACATTGTACTCTCTCCTGAGGGGTGCTGCAACGGCTTCTGTAACTGAAGTCACCAGATCATATCTAACATGGAACACCAGTTTCACAGAAGGAAATCAAAGTGCTGTATTCAAAAGAGGGGGAATATGCTGGTAGGTGGCCAAAGACAACAAATCACCTCTGAGCTGCTTTCTACCTATTTTTAAAGAATTTTTTTTTACCAATATTGTAGGTAACATTTAAATGTTTACTTGATAACATCCAGCATTTCTATAATATGCTATATTACAAACTTTCCAGACACAATTGTTTAAAGGATGGATGGATAGAGAATGAAAATAAAAGGCTGGATATAGAATGAAAATAAAAATGTAATATGCATGTGTAAAATCTGTTAAAAATAAACTAGATGGAAAATAGAGGTGGACATTTTTTATCATGTTAGAGAATAGAAGGGCTTTCTAGGCAAGAGGTATATCCAGAAACTCTTAAATACTAATAACAAGAGTAAAAATAATTGTCGCAGTATGAAAGTGTGACAATGCCTATTACATAAGAGCTATTAATGATCAGAAGTGGTTAATGATCACTTACTATTAATCATACAGAAACAAAGAGACAATTATCTTCTTTAAAGATGCCAAGTCCCTCAAAAGTAAATAAATAAAAATTGAGGTAAATATGAAGTTTTATTTTCATTAGTATCCAATTGGCGAAATTAAAATGAATTACACCAGTATTGATAGGATATGGAGACACTGGCACTTACATAAATCATTAGTAGTAATATAAATTGGGACTTAGAGCACTTTGGCAACATCTATTAAAGTGTAAAGTGCACATACATTTTGACAAAAACTCCAAAATCCTACAGAAATACTTCCTAAAAAGCCGAAAGATGTCTGTGTGTGTGATTTTGACAAAAACTCCAAAATCCTACAGAAATATTTCCTAAAAAGCCGAAAGATGTCTGTGTGTGTGTATGTAGGAGTGGTGTATCTCTATACAATCAGTACAAACAATGATTTCAATAAACTGACATAGAAAGCTGTCTAAAATGTATTATAAAGTGGAAAAAGAAAGTTGCCACCCAGAATGTATTTTCCGACATTTTTATTAACACACCTTTAAACATATTAATGTATGCATAAAAAATCCAAGAATATATAAGAAACTCTTAACCTTAGTTTCGCCTCTTAATGGTGGTATCTATCATAAAGAGCATTTTCCTAGAACATTAGAGCAAAATTTCCAAACTTAAGTAATAGTAACAATAAAGAACGTGATCTTCGCCCGGCCGGGCGTGGCTCAGCGGTCGAGCGTTGACCTGGGATCCAGGTGACCGGGGTTTGATTCCTGGTCAGGGCACATGCCTGGGTTGTGGGCTCGATCCCCAGTTGGGGGCGTGCAGGAGGCAGCTATTCAATGACTCTCTCATCATTGATGTTTCTATCTCTCTTTCTCCCTCTCGTTTCCTCTCCCTGAAATCAATAAAGATATATTTAAAAAAAAAAAAAAAAAAGTCTTAAGAACGTGATCTTCTTTGTATTGAGATGAATGAAGCTATCTTTTACACATGGAAATCCAGTATAATCAAACTGCTTTAGAATGCAATGCCCTGTAGGTTCGCGGCAGCAAGTAGTCTTCCTGTTTGGAACTGGCAAGTGGTGGCATGAATCCCTCAGCACAGTATTTTTTAGTGATAGAGAGAAAGATAAGCCTAGTCTCAGAATTCTGGGAGAGAAAACCCTTTTGCCTTCCCAACTGCCCCCACATTCTCTATTCTCACCCCAGTTACCATCGATGATCCAGACTGCCCTAGGCAGCTTGCCTATTTTTGTTCAGCATGTAAAATGGAAGTAGGACTGATAACCTTCTTATCTACCACTCTCTTTAAAGGCTTACCTAGAAGTGTGTGTGTTTTTATTATTGATTTCAGAGAGAGGAAGGCAGAAGGAGAGAGAAACAGAAATATCAATGATGAGAGAGGGTTATTGATCGGCTGCCTCCTGCATTGACTGATCCCTTAACCTGGGCCTGGGCCCTGACCGGGAATGGAACGCGGACCTCCTGGTTCACAGGTCAAGGCTCAACCACTGAGGCATGGTGGCCGGGTTAGAATTACATTTTAACTGGCTTTGGCAGACACTGCAGGTAGACAAGAAGGTGGAACCTACGTAGAATAAATACAGTAACACTGAAGTTAGTCTCCTAAATCCTTATCGTGGGCTCCAAAGCAAGAGCACAGCCATTGGAAAAGGCACAGGAGAGGGCTTGGCACATTCCAAGAAGGTCACTGAAAACTCACATGGGAAAAAAAGCAAAAGATCCCTTCTAGAATATCCATGGGCATTCTAGAAATGTCCACAGGTGTTTGAAAGCAGTACAACGGTGTCATTTTCCCCAAACTATTGCAAGGTGGTCTAGATCATACACAAACCTACATACACATATATCCGTATATATATGTGCATAGATACATAGAAATGTGTGTGCATCTGTGCTTACACACACATACAGATAATGCGGGTGAATGTGGGTGTACGTGATATCTAATCACAAAGTAGCAATTACCATCCAGTAAAACATACCTGCTTGTTTATCAAAAGCTATGAAAAACCTGGTAGAAAGGGAAAATAGAGTGATTTCAAAGAGAGTGCCTTGATTTTGAACTTTCCAGTGCTACTTCCACATTTCAAATTAGATAAAGCGACACACTTCTGGGTTTTGCTTTGCTTTGGTCTAATAAAAATTCGCACTGTAAACTCATTTAGTACTCACGAAAATCCCAGGAAGGAGGTACTATTATTTCGTTTTTCCAGATGAGGTATAGCGAGGTAAACTGAGGCACAGGGAGGCACCCAGAATTATTGTTCATACACTTTCCTGAAACATGTCCCTTTTAACTGAAAGAAGTGTAAGAACATTCCCTTCCTTTGATGCTCTATGAATTCTAGGCCCGAAAGCATCAACTGGCTGTCAGAAGGCACCAAAACGTGTTTGGGAGCCCCGCGTGATGCATGATGCAAAACGCAAACCTGGGTTCCTACCGCCCGCGCCCACACCGCACATCCAGTGCCGCCCAGCGCTGCAATGCGTGCGCGCGGGTACAGGAAACAGGCTCGAAAAGCCTCTGCTGTGACTCAGGCTCCCAGAAGACGCGGGTGCCCCCCGCCCGTTTTGAAATCGTGGGGGACTCCTGCCCTCCGGGCGGCGCGCAGAGCACGGGCCCAGGGCGCATGCGTGGCGGGGCGCGGGGCCGCGCGGGGAGCCGGGCGCTTACCTGGTGCGCCGGGCGCGCAGGCACAGGAGCAGCAGCAGCAGGGCCGCGGCCAGGCCCAGGCCCCAGGGACCGAGCAGCTGCGGCAGCAGCGGCTCCAGCGGGAAGCGGCCCATGCCCGCCGTCCTGGTCTCCGCCGTCCGGGTCGCGCGCGGCCGCGGTGAGCCGCCCGGGTCTCTGTCGAGCGGCGCGGCGGCGACTGTGCAGCCCGGCGCGGTCTGTGCGCCGCGCTCCCGTGTCCGACACCCGAGGCTGGCCTGCCTTCGCCGCCAGGAATGTTACCGCGTCCCCCCCCGCCCCCCCGGAGGCTGGGTCTCCGAGTTCCCGGACTCCCCTCCCCCGGCACAGCCCCCGCCGTGCGCACCGCCCCGCTTGGCGCTCGTCTCCGGTCTCCCGTCTCCGGTCGCCCGCGGGGCAGCTCCTGGAAAACTGGGCGGGAAGGCGGGCCACGGAGGGGGAAGGCGCCGGGAATTCCCGTGAGCGAGCCTCCGAAGGCCGGGGGCGGGGGGGGGTCTGTTCTGAGTCGGCTGTGAGTGTGGCTTGGGCTCCCCGCGCCCCTCAGGAGAGAGACCCTGCCTGCCCTGCCCCTAGAGAGGGTGGCACCGTGCCCGCCGCGCTGCGCCTCCCGGGGTCTCCTAGGCAGCCCCGCGAGCCCGGGAGGCGGGGCCGGTACCTGCCGAGCGCGCTGCCCCGCGCCTGCCTTGTCGCCCTGCACATCCTGTTTGCTGTTGTTGAGAGCCTACTGTGTGCTCCGAGCCCTTCAGAAGCCCCAGCGGGGCACGCAGCCCAGAAAGAGAGAAGACAGAAGCAACCAGCTGCTGCAGAACAACGCTCGGGGCCGAAATACAAGTGGTGCAAACCCCACAGGTTGCACTTGAAAGAATAAGGGAGGAACTTTGAAAATGCCTTTTCCTGAGTAATCACCGCGCACCGGCTACTTCACGCGTGTTTATTTACAGAACACACCAAACTTGTGATGTAGTTTTTAGCATTGTTTTAGAGAACATACAGTGAGACCTAAGTTAAGTAACTCTGCCCGGCTAGTTGATAAAATAAAATATAACAACCATTCTAACCAAGGCTATTCCAGAACAACCGTGTTTTTTTCTTTGCTCATTTATTTCAAGGGTTCTCTGAACTATTATTACTTCAGAACTGGCCTCCATACCTCTAACCTTTGACCTTTCCAGCCATCCCCCCCCACCCCCTCGCCACCCCCCTACAATATAGACCTATTCTGCTTTTATGGTGTTCAAAATTCTAAATAGTTGCCTTTGTGATAAAGTCATAAATCTCTGACCAATGAGAAGCCCTCCACAATTTCTCTTTATGGTACAACTCCTGTGGCTAATACATTTCCATGTGCACTAAAGCTTGAGCCAATGTGTCCCTCACAATCAGCCCTTCACACCTCTGTTCATGATATTCATTCTGCCTGAAAAGTTTTCCTCTCTTCCCTAAACACTAAAATTCTACCTACCTCTCAAGGCCCAGCTCAAACCCCACTTCTTTCTAGAAAGTATCCCTAACTCTTCTTTTGTAATTAATCTCTTCTCCATACTTTTAACACTGTCTCTACTTTCCACCCCATCAAATTTTCCCACTATATCAGAGTTTGTCTACTTTTCCTGCTATAGCAGGTGGAAACCATCTCTTAAACAACCGTGTCTGCACCCACCCTCTCTCCCCCCAACCCTGTGATCCCATATTCTGAGATAACACAGTTGGAAAGACTTTGCATGTGCCTAGCTCTTAGTGCTCCAAAGCTGAATTACTGCTGTGTTGCCATTCTTGGCCTTAAAGCTGTGAATGGCTGGGCCAGCACTGGAACCCTAATGTTTACCAGTATCTTAATCTCTGACTCTTTTTCCAGGGCCTTTCTACTGCCTTTCCTTCCTCCTGTTGTAGATTCAGTTTTCCAGGAAATCCAAGAGTATGGTGAGCCAACAGCTACCCTGTCTCCTCCAAAACAAAGCAAATTGGTTTCCATCACTGCTTGGTCAGCAGAGCCCATTTATAGGATGTTATTCATGCTGTGCATTTCTCTAACCACAGCAGCAAGCCCCTCTTGCTAATTTTCACAAGAAGCCTCAACTTTTCATACTTATATTTTCCATTTGATCACCTGGAAGACTCTTCTGTTTGGAAATATAGCTAAAAATGTCAAGTATCAGTCAAATTTTTGAGCACTTACTAAGCTCTAAGCATTTTATTTTTTATGAGACAATGACAGCAAACCCCTGCAGTTAATCACACTGTCCCCTGGAAGTAAAAGGAGGAAGATTTGCTTAGCAACTGTCTTACCCCTATGGTATCTGTATAGTACCTTAGAAGACTATGGTATACACTTAATACTTTTGGGATATGTTTCTCTTGTGTTTTCCATTTCTGTTAAAAAGGGCCTCCATTCTGTAAAGTGGCTTGATTGAAATAAAATCTGAAGACATCTTTTATTCCACTTTTGCTTTTGTAACCCAATAACAGCATCATTATATTCAACCCAGTTCAGTTTCTTTTACCTCATACACATGCCTTTATCTCTATCACTTCTCTAACAGATATGACTAGTTGACCCTCCTTATCTCCTTCCTCCTCAGGAATAGCTCTCAATTTTTAGCTGAGCATGTGGTTGTCCATTATAAACACTGTGACTAAATTCTAACTAGTAGGCCAAGTGTAAGTTATTATTCCAGGAAAGTACCCTTAACAGGAATGGACAGGCCCTTTGCCTCCTTCCCCTTTTCCTGCTGGCTAGAATGTGTACAATATGCCTGGAACTCAAGCAGCCCTGTTAGCACGCATAAGTATGTCCCAAATACTTTCTCTGTTCTCTCTCTGATCAATGATTAGGGCTTGAATTCTGGCCTTGCTTCCCTCCCTCAAGGCCTTCTCTTGATTCTAAAGATCCTGTTTAGAATCTTTAGAATAAAGACTTGAATAATGACTATTTCCCCCTGCATTTCAACATATATGTCCTAATTCTCCCAGCCTGACTTTGAAAATACTAATACACTGGATTGAGATCTCCAAATCCACCTACTTGGTCAACAACTTTTGTTAAGTACAGATGTCCTGTCCTACTAGAGCTATAAAAGTGAATGAGGTGGCCCTTCCTTCAAAGAGCCTGGACTAAGAAGACTAAAAGGATTGACACCGGAAAGGAGAAAGAGAAAGGCTAGTCAACGTGAGACTACAGTGTGACAATGAGGGGATTTAAGAACACTCACCCATATGGCTTCAATCCTGTTGCAAATCGTGCTGGGGGAAGGGTAGGTCATAGGTTTCAGTTGTTGGGAAACACTTGAAGGTTCCACTGTGGAAAATGTCAAAGCAGAATTTTACACACTTTTTTATAATCCTGGGAAGTTCCAAAAATCAGATTTGAGTACTGAAGCCTATCAGCCTTTGACATAAAATGTAGATTGGGTTTTGAGTTGAAAGGGTTCAGAACAGGCCTCCACAAGATATCCCACTTCGGCATGTGAATTATTTTAAGCTGAAGTCAATCAAGATCCTGCGGGCTCAAGAAAAACTTTTACCTCTCCCTTAAATAATTTAAATTGGGAGCCTTGTCAATAATAAGAGTTGTCACCAAAAACAACAACAACAAAAACAGTTTATGACCTATCTATATGGCAGAGCAAACTTCTAATTACTGAACATCTGCTCTTCTTACTGCCCTGTGAATTGCCCTCCTCCCCTGGGAAGCCCCAGTGCCTTAACTCATTGCTTGGCTCAAAATGTCATATATACCCATTTTTTAACCTTCTGTCCCAGAACCTCTTGTGTATGTGGGGTTCCCATACATGCGTATATAAATTTGGTTATTTTCTCCTGTTAATCTGTCTCATGTTGATTTAACTACTAGACTAGCCGTAAGAACCTAGAAGGGTAGATAAAAGTTTTTCCTCCCCTACAAAGTTATATCTATAACTAAAAAGAATGACTGCAGTTACCTTTCTCCTCTTGCTCATGAGCTTTGTTTTAACTAACTTTGATTTCCTATCCCTTTCTGTTAGAATGAAGACCATCCCTGGGCAGCAGGGAGGGGAAGAAGATGGAAGAAGAAAGGAATACGGGTTGAAAGAGAGGACCTGCTATGTGTCAGGCAGTGCCTTCTAATATACATTGCTTCATATCGTCTTCAAAACCAGTCTCGGATGTAGGTATTATTATTCCCTTTCACATAAAAGAAAACCAAGACTCAAAGAGTTTTAGGGCACATGTGATTATTCAGCTCTCACATGCCACTGTGAAGTCACCCCTTCTTTCACTGTCCTAGCTTCCTTAGAGCTGTCTTTCATGAACCCCTTACTGTCTCTGTGCAGTCATTCTGGCCCCTGTGTTTGTGGGTTCTGTTTTTACTTTGAGCTGCCCATAACTGAGCTACTTCATGGGGATAGTCGGGCCTCTGCTTTGTTCCTTGCCTACCTCAGCCCTTGTCTAGCTCTGAAGCTAGTCTCAGTTTTTCCGTCTGAAAAAAATGGTATGTCTACCTTCCCTGTAGGTTTATGAGGGTTAAATTATAAGGAATAAATATATGACAATTGAAATTCCTGGAGCTTCTCCATTTTTTTTCACATTTGAGCACCTTCTGCTCCACTGGCATAGGGTATAAGTAGAAATGAGTTTATCAGATAAACTCAGCCCAGCTAAGGTGTTAGTTTGTTGAAATATTACTTCTGCCCAATTAAAATGTAAAATGTTCCACTTTCTTGTTTTCGTAAAGTGGCTATCCTGGATGAAGCGGAGATAACAATAGCAGTATAGCCTGAGTCCTGAGATGCTATAAGCCTAAAATTATTAATTGGCACATAATGAATGGTGAGGCACCTTAGATGCCAGCCCTGAGCCCAACTAAAAGTATTTTAAATCACAAATGCTTCCTTTTATTTGACCATTCTTTATGATTTTTTTTAAAAAAGAAAAAGCACTTATTTTCTCTGTACTTCAGTTTTTCTTTCTCCTTAAAAAGCATTTAATAACTTTGACCTAGCATTCAGCTTATACACATAAACACGGCAGGCAAAAATACTTATTAAATAAAATGCTGTTGAATGAACAGAGTAACCCAACAATAGAAAGTATTGTTACCTTTAAATCTTTTTTTCAAATAAAACAAAATTTCAGTTATGACCTGAATATGATTATTTTGAAGCAACTTTAAAAATGGTGGAACAGATGGCTCTGATCATCTCCAAGAAGAAGAAAAAGATTCAAGAGTTTTGTCATTTCTTGTTTAATAGTCTTGGCATTACTTTTACACACTTGAGTTTTGAATACTCTGGCTCATAAATCAACAATCCCATGCTAGACCTCAGTTCATTCTCACGATCTGACCCTATTTTCCCATGCCAAGAACTCTCTGTCTTTCTCTGACTCACTGGCTTTTCCAAAATTTAATTTCCTAATTAACCCTTGGACCCAGCTTTTTTGTTGTTTTTTAATTCATCTTTATTGTCGAGAGTCTTACAGATGCCCCCCTTTCCCCCAGTTCCCACCACACTGCCGTCCGTGTCCAGGGGCTATGCATATATTTCTTTGGCTAATCTCTTCCCTTCCTCTTTGCCCCCCTTCCCTCAGAGACCGGCAGTCTGTGCCATGCTTCCAATGTGAAAAAGTGCTCAAAGTCGCTAATCATCAGAGAGATGCAAATTGAAACGATAATGACGGATCACCTCATGCTGCCAGAATGGCTGCCATCAACAAATGACAAGTGCTGACGAGGGTGTGGAGGAAAGGGCACCCTGGTACGCTGCTGGTGGGAATGCAGACGGGGGCAGCCGCCGTGGAAAGCAAAACATTAACAATGGAACTGCTATTTAACCCAGCAATCCCACTTCTAGGAATATAGCCTAAGAATCCTGAAACACCAATCAGAAAAAATACATGCACCCCTATGGACCCAGATTTCTGAGGAGAAAAATCACAAGGAACTCTCTAAGCCTTCATTTACATAAGAACCATTCCACCCTCCCCCTCCAGCAACCCCTGATCACTGAAAACATTTTTTATAGACTAAAAACAATTTTTTTTAAATTGGGCCTTGGTTCCTGGGGAAGCAACAAAGAGCCGTGGTCTGAAATCAAATCTACCCACACCACCTCTCCTACCAGGTTGTGCCGTTTCCACCTGTGGTAGAAGAGGTCCTGAGAAACAGACTCAGAGAGAAAGATCAGCACAGGGCTTTATCAGGACAGCCTCTCAGGATCAGCACCAGGGGTCAAAAGGTGAAGGAAACAGAGGGAGGAATTGGGCTAGACCATCCTGTAATACACTATCTCAGAGGGCCCTCCAGAATTGCCCCAAGATGGGGTGAAGGTTCTGGCCTTTAGAGCCCAATATCAACATGTCATTGGTTGTGGACTGCCTTCAAGCAAGAGGGGAAAGATAACCTTGGGTAAGGGAGCTCTGTTTAGCTGTAGACAATCCCCAAAGCAACTGGTGACACTCCCAGAAGCTAGATGCATAGGTCCGCCCATCTGACAGAGAATCTGAGCAACACAATACAGTGTCCACTAAATACAGAGTGTCCACTACGGTGCCACATAAATATATCAGAGGCAGTTAGCACAGAGATGGTGACAATTTTTGATACAGCAACCATGTTTATTAAATCATCCTAATGTTAAAGAAAATAATCTTTAGATTACTTGAGTCAAAGTTGTCTTATAATATTACATCAAGGAAAGCCTCTGGGAGGTCAATTTAAACATTTACTCTGATTAGGGAATTATAGAAAAATGTTAGCTTACCACTTAGATTAGCTACACAAGGAAAAGAATGGTTTAAAATCACCCAACTATCAATAATAGCAACTATACACATGCTGGAAATTTTGAATATTCTGATGTATGAGCAAACATTGCACTCGTGGAAAAAGAAATTAATTGATTTGTAATGATTCTGAAAAACAGTTTGTCTGCTAGCCAGAATTAAAATACAACTAAGATGGGTATACTCACACATAAGCCAGCACCAGCCAGGGCCTCTCTAACATATAGGTCTGCATATGCAGGATCTCTTTTGACTCTATGGCAACTAGAAACCAGGAAGCACAATTCTGCACATTACTGGGAAAACCCAGTGGGGCTCGGGCTGCCTGTCATTGTATCCAATTCAACAGAGGCAGGGTTGAATCATAAAAGGCATTTATTGAGAAGACCCACCAACCAAGAAGACAGGGAACATACGAGCATCCAACATCTGTCTTCAGGAGTGGCCTGAGGGACAGGGTTATATGGGGCAAACTGAGGCTGGGAATGGAATGCAGCTATGTGCAGTCCTGTCATTCTTTTGATCTTGGTCACCTGGCAATGTCTCCATAAGGTGATATCTTGACTCTTTGTTAGGTGGGCGGGACCACGCATCTTGGTTTCAGTAAGGTGATGTCATAACCCATTGTTCACAGCTGCACCACCTCCTTAATTGCTTCATCAGGGATCAAGGGGAGTGCAGAGTGCAAAGGCCTAGGAGAAAGAAGCCTGAGGAAAGAAACCCTTACTTAAATCCTTGCTTACACAAGTATATGTGTTCTACAATTTTATAAGTAATATAATTATATTTCAGGTTAATTCAGGTGCTCAATCTTTGGAAATTGTAAGTGCCTCTATCACACCTTCACTTGTTTCTGCAATAAACCCAAACACAGCAGGCACTTGAAGTCTTTGCTGCAAATCTGTGAGAAGTCACGTTGTACAGCATGTATGATTCACATAAAAAATCCTCAATATTTCATGTTTTCTAGTCCTCTTGGACCAAATTGCAATAAGAAATTTCTTTCTCTTTCCCTTGACAAAGTCCAGCCTCTCTGGTTCTATTCTACTTCCAGAATTTTCCCGTTCAAATATCAAATACTTCCTGCCGCTGTAATGCAAAGCAATTCAACTGGCATCTTCTGTTTGAGCAAGTCACAGGGGTCTCCTATGCCAAGAAGCTATCAAAAATTTTCTTCTGAACAAGGAGCATGCAGTATTTTCAAAATATAATAATCATCAGCAGCAGCACCAATTAACAAAATTCTAAGTGAAATTAATCATTTTCTTTTTCAGGAATGTAAGTGTATGTCAGCTCTAATGATAGTGATTGGTCAATTAGAATGTATATGGACAGACAAATATCAATACTTGTCCCTTTGCATTTATAGGTGCCTCAGAGATTCCCATTTATAGACATATTATGTCTTTTTTCCACTTGCCTCTCCCACTTTTTACAAGCTAGACTCTTGGCCTAGAAAGGTGCAAGGGCTAATTCAGGCTTTGAGAGCTTCCTCCTTCTGCAGTTGGGAGTTCCAGGACCTTGAAATCTATTTCTCTTTCCCCATGCATCTCAGTTTTTGCTTCTTCTTTATCAGATCCCAACAATAGGGAAATTATTCCTGATCTGCATTCTCACTGTCTAAGCAATACTCCTAGCCCTCTAGCATTCACACAACCCCCATGCCAAAGCACACAGTGCAATGTTTTGAGGAATTTCCAAATGCTAACACAACAATAAAGGCATATATTAGAATTCTACCTGACTACTTTGTCTGCATTTCTGCATCAAGGATCAGAATATGATTATTTTGCAATTGGAAGTCTGAAAATGAACCTGAGTAGTGATTTCTAGTCAACAAGACATTTTCAAACAATATTGCCTGTGACCACTTGACAATCAAGTGAGCTGAATATTATTGTTTTTACACACATACCCAGTAACCTTCCTGACAATAAGCATGGAGTCTCTCTGTCTATCCGTCTGTTTAACCAATGTACACACACCCTTGGCAGGCTGTGTGGCTCTTAAGAGAGTCCTAATACATATTTGTCAAATGACTGAAAATTAATAAACTAATGTTCAGAAGTGAAATGAAATGAATATTTATTGAATATCTGCTTTGTTCTGGTCACCATGATAAATATTTTCATCTACATTTTATTTTTACAATATTTCCATGAGCTTGACCAAGTTCAACAGCCCGATAGTACAAGCAAATGGATTTTCATCTATTAATCTGAATATTAGTGGTGCTTTTTCTACTGTATGGCTTTGCCTCACTATATATAATGCATTACTAGATCTCTTCTATATCAGCCTACCTTGAAATATAGCTCTTTTCTAAAAGATATTTCTAGATCTTGGGTCAAGATTTATATAACATTGAAGCTTTAATTTGAGGAAAACATCATGAAAACAGAATTAACTTAGGAACAAAGGGTAGACTTAGTTGGTTATTTGTGAGAATCAAAAGAACAGTACAGACCCTAAAGGATCAATGCTAGGACTGATCTTACTGAATTTTGTTTCGTTTTCCTAAAAAAAATAATCTGGATTAGGTTTGCAAACATGCAAGAGTTAAATGCCAAGATAACAGGAAAGTTTACAACAGTCTTGCCTAAAGCTCAGTAGGTATCTGTTTTAGAACGAAAACATCTCAGTTGTCTCTAGCAGAGCCCTCAACTGCTTCATTGTGTTACTGTAAGGATTTATTAGTCTTCAGGGAGGGCCAAAGGAGTTGTCCTGACTGAGGCAAGAGATTTGGGGTCACATAAAATACACGAAATTGTTCAGAGGATAAAGAGCATATAGGAGAGAGAAGGGATACTTTTTAATTAATAGCCATTTCTTTTCCTTATGTTTCTACTTGTCTCACTTCATTTAGAACTTGAAACAGAGCTTTAGAAAATAAAGTGTATTAAAGAAAAAAAAGAACAATTTTGCTAAAATTTCTCTAAGATAACTGATAGCACAGAGCAGTTTCATGTTGTGCCCCACACATTTCATGTAACTTAATAGTGGGGAGCAGTCTAGAGCCTTAAACGTGGGTGACAAAAATCTGAAGGAGGTAGAATTCTGCAATGTAATTAGTGATCTCCGATAACCCAGCTCTATGGTACTGGAGTCACTGTTTGTTTTACAGTCCACATCTTACTTGTCCTCTCAGCAGCTCTCTCATTCTCAAGAAATACTTTCTTCTTGGCACTTCTATGACTATCCATTCTCCATTGTCCTCTTACTTTTCTGGTTGCTTCTTAATCCCCTTGACCAGTTCTTCCACTTGATCAGTAAATGTCAACAGTTTTGATCCCAGGTGTTTGATTCCAGAAATATTTTAATTATTGACATTTGATTTAAAAATTGTAATGGTCTTTTCAACTTATCTAGTCAATGCAATTTAAATACTATAGTGACTTAATGCCCACAACCACCAATTTTTTTTGAAAATCCATGAACAAGCTCTTCTTTAAATTTTCCATTTTCTCTTGTACTCATGTTTCCATTCCATTTCTCTCACAGACTTTTATCCTAACATAATGTATTTTATATGCTTGAAGGTCTTTTACTGATAACATTTTATCTTTCTGCTATAAAAAATGTATATAAATTGAAATTTAGTTTTTTATATTCTCTGTTATCAGAAGACCTAAGTGTTATCTTTTCCTTCATCTGGATTAAATTATCATTGCAATCATCATTGGCACATTATTGACAAAAGAAACTTAAATATATTATAAAAATTGATAAAAAGTAAAATTTAATTAAAAATGCACATTTTAACATGTATAATACATATGAATGGATATGCACATATAACTCTCTTCTCTCACAGTGAGAAACTTGAATGCCATTACCTCAATATATTTACTGATTTGATCAATCCCATCTATATGTAAGCAACCTCTCATCACCACCACTAGCACTGCCCCATTCCCACAACCTCATCATAACTAGTAGCTCTGACACCTGACACATGGCCACTGTGCAGATGTCTCCTTCGCCCTGCTTAGACACTCAGTGCTGGGGTTTGCACTTCTACTTCCCCTCTTTGTGTTATTTACTGACTTTTGGACTAAATTATTCTGAAGGGAAATGAGATAGGGAGGGGAAAGAAAGCATGTGTTTTTACAAATCTTAACTCTTTTGATTCTGAGAAAGATGAGATGATAGATAGATAATAGATAGATGATATATAAATAGAATGAACACAATCTTTCTACGAGTTTCTTACCTAGATGAAGTAACCTACAATGCCCTCCAGTATTTGCTCTGGGCACACTTTTGTTGCTTTCTTCTTAGGATCTTCCTCAGCATCAACAATTTCTTTGACAAAAATTAGGGAGAGAAAAGAAGATAAGTCTTTAAAAGAAAATTGTCACTATTTTAATCCAACTCTACAAATATGTCTGATTTCAAAATATTCCAACACAGTCAAAATAGCCTATTTCTAATGACCTACTTTGTCCAAAACAGAAAAATGAATGAGAAAGTAAAAGACAAAAGCCTTATCAAAAGTTTATGGTGACTTGGTTAAAGAAGCTTTCAGATACTTTTTGATAAAAGTTGGGGTGGGCAAAACATACACCTTTCTTTTGTAATATGAGGGAAGTTTCACTGTGAGAAGGAAAAGTGGGAAAGATAAACCAATTTAATTCCTTGACCACAGGCCTATTCTCAGGCAGATCAGTTTTAGCAAAAAGTAAAAGTTGAAGATATGAAAAATGGATTTGCTTAAATCTTTCACTGCCTACAAAGTTCTTGGAAAACCTTCATGGATCCTTAGAGGCACTTGTACCCAATTTGCTAAGTATTGGCCTATGTGCTTGTCTTATCAGCATGGTACTTATACTGCAATACCATAGACTAGGAGGCTTATAAATAACAGGAATTTATATCTCACAGTTCTCGAGGATAAAAGTTTGAGATCAGGGTGCCAGCATGCTCAGATGAGACATCCTCTTTTTGGCTGCAGACTGCTGAATTCTCGTTATATCCTCACATGGTGGAAGGAGTCTCTGGCCTCTTATAAGAGCACTAATCTCATTCATGAGGATGGTACCCTTGTGACCGAATTACCTCCCAAGGCCCCACTTTCAAATACCATCATATTGGAGATTAGATTTTAACTCATAAATTGGGGTGGGGGACCCAAAGATTCAATTTATAATGGTGTTCAAAAAAATCATCAATACATTTTAGTAAATTGATGGCTGTGAAAAAAATAATGCATGCAGATAAGCCAGTAATGTGCATAAGTAATAATGAAAAGAAGTTAAAATGTTATTCATCAATGGGAATGAGTGGAAATTGGGTATAAATTACACTTGACTTCTATAGATAAAATATAATAAAAGCTACAACATTTTTTTAAATTTCTGTAAATTTTTTGCCTTTTAAAACACAACTTTTCATATTAATATTCAGTTCATCTCTGTCATACTATTTTAGATGTTTGATGAAAATTATCTCAACTATCTAGATTTAAGATATAAATTGCTCTATACATCTTAAAGGCAGGGAGTATTTTTAGGGGTTGGGGTGTACTTATTTACCCATGTTTCATCATTTGGCAAATAGTTGAATGGCTACAAAAACTCAATGCAGACAAAGCACAGGGATGTAACTGAGTGAAATTTGAGGGAGATGCTATCTAGAATCTTTTGATTAAAAGCAAAAGAAACTACAACTCAGGCAAGAAAATGGAATCCACTTTCAGAATATGGGTGAGCTTGCTAAAGTAAAAGACAGGATCTAGTGTGCTTGTGGCTTTCAGCTTCAGGAATCTGAGAACCTGCTTTTCGAAATGACTGTATTGGATCATCCAGCCACGAATGCCTGCTGCACCTTTGGATTTTTGTTCTAATTTAACTCCCTCAGGGCATGAATATGGTTGATGTTGTGTGGGTGGTTTTTCCATCTCTGGGAATAGTTGTGTGACTATAATTGGTAGTTCCATCATAATCACAAAGAATCAAGTTCCTTAAAGGTTAAAAAAGGAGGGACTGTAGGATTTCTACTGGAAGAGAGAAAGTATATTTGGGGTAGAAATGTCCACTGAGGTTTTCAACCATGAACCAAAATTTGTATCTGCTTCATATTCTTATATAAAAGTCAGTTTATTAGCTTAAAATTTTAAACTGTTTCAGTTCCTCTCCCCTCCCCTCCTTCCTTCTTTGTTCTTTGCTTCTCCTGTTTCCTCCTGTTTCTCTTTCTCTCTTTTATATCCAGCCATATTGTCTAGTCTTTCTTAAAAGGACCCTTAATTATCCTTTCATAATTTTTAGAAAAAAATCAATGTTGCAATATTTTAATTAAAATAGATCTATAATAATCTACAGCTTTAAAAAAAAATGTTTATATTGATTTTAGAGAGAGTGATAGAGAGAAATATTGATGAAAGAGAAACATCAATCTGCTGCCTCCTGCTCGCTCCTACTGAGGACAGATCCCGCAACCCCGGTCATGTGCCCTGACTGGGAATTGAACCAGTGACCTCTTGGTTCATGGGTCAGTGTTCAACCACTGAGCCACACAAGCCTGGCAATTTACAGCTTTTTTGGAAAAAAACCTTTTCATACATACAAACATTTGCTATACAGTGCACACATGAGTGCTATTCTCTTTGTGAAGCACATTACATAGAAGAGCAGCTCAATCACCAACATGCAATTTGTATCATCTACACTTGTGGCTTATTAACATCTAGAGTGAAAGAAATGCTCCAGGAGAACTCTGGATGTTTAAAAAAGGAAGGTTAGTCCAAAGAAACAGTTGGATCCAGCATGGGTTTCCTTTTAATGCAATATTTTTTACCTTAGTGTCATTTTCAAATTTTTGTTGTATTTTTTTTTGGCCTATTAATTACCATTTTAGTAATTTTGGAGGCTCATTAATGGACCTCCACATGGAACCCTTGCACTGATCTTTTATTTTCAATATTTATCAATAATATTATTTATTATAATAATAATATTCAGATACAACTGGTATTACATTCCTTGATTTGAGGCTCATATTTATAATCATTGTTTGTTTTCTCTGTCCATGAGATCTTAATATGCACGGCATGTCTCTCCTGAGTGGCAGCCAAATTTTCCTCAGGCTGGACTTTTAACTACCGGTGGCAAGCCTGTCCGGATCTGCAGTCACATGGGCTTTTGAGCATGCTTCAGTTTCAGCTGCTCTAGAAGACGCCTGTCCTTGGTGGTCGGTTGTCCCTCACATTGTGCATCAATCTCAGGTCTCCTTGACAGAACATGCCTCTCCTGAGTGTCCACAAGCAGCTATCCTTTCCACATGGCCTTTGGACACACTTTGAACTCTCATTTTTGTTTTTAGGCTTTTGATGATGTGGAACTAAGATTTGCTAATTTTTGAGCTTGCCTTTTGTCTGCTATAATTTCTCATGGCTATGGACAAAAGAATATTGAAATTAATCATATTCGAAAATTAATGAGCATTTGGAGTCCTCTTTATTTAAAAGATAAAGCACGTTTTCAAAATATAACCAATATAACTAATTGAAATCTTTAAAATTATGCTCCATCAAGCCCTATAAGTAATTTGTATAGTCTTATGTAGTATAATCTATATTTTAAATCAGACCACTCCAAACATATTCTCAAAATTTCATGAAAAATCTACCTTCTTTTTTATAGGATATGGTGTAAAAGAGTTAAAAAGACAGTACCTTTATTTATAGAAACTAATACCTTACTGATGACAAACAAGACACACTTCCAGGTTCTTGCTGAACCCCATGATTTCTATGTAGGGCTCATGTGTGTGTCTCTCCGGGGGCCTGGACAAGGTCTCCTTGCTGCCCAGCTCCTGGGGCAGAAGATGTTTTCTGAGAGGGCCTCTGTCCTCTCAGCGCCCTTCCCTGTTGGCCCAGCAATTTTTCTCCAGTAGGTCTTTCTCCCTCTTAGATTGGATGGGAGACTTATAAGATAGCCCAAGTACGGCACCTGCACTGTGCCAATTTGACTAACAAGAAACTCACATGCCTTTGTCGAACCAAAATGTGTCTGCAAGCTGTTTCATTTTGCCCATTTTCCAGGTCTCCCTCTTTCTGTGTTGCTGGCCACTTAAAGAAGCACAGTGGCCGGTCACTTGGGGAATAAGCTCTGAGTCTTTGCAGGTTTCCCAAATCTCCATGGTTGATTTTCTTGGCACTCTGTTTAGAGCAAGGGACACATTCTCCTCCTCTCTTCCACAATAAAGGGCATGGGAACAAAAGCAGCAGTCCTGCGGGACAATTCCTCCCTGTCCTACTCACCTTCAGTTTACAAGACCGGGTGAGAGAGAGAGTCCTGGGGTTGATAGGTGTAATGAAACAGTTTGGTCACCCCAAGCAAGACTGGGAAGAGGGCAGCCTGGCTCCCCCAATTCTTTGATACTGGATTATCAGCATCTTTGTCTTCAGCTTTTTTTCCCAATCTTTAATATCAGGGTCACAAATGTCCTGATACAGGAATACAGAAAGAGCTAAAGTAATTGTCACTGGTTGAGCTGTCTAGAAGCAGACGCTGAGATGTAGTTTGTTGTGCAAGATGTTTATTAGGGATCAACAGCTATGAAAGAAGGGGAGGAAGCAGATTGGACAGGAGAAAAAAATCAAACTGCCATATTAGACCGACAGAGTCATGGTCAGCCTGTTGGGAACTCTGAATTACAGATCAACCGTCAGTGTCCCGAGTTGGGTTATATCATCCTGGCCTTTATATCACTACCTCACACAGTCACCGAGTGTGGACAACTTGGTGGTGGTGGGGGTACTCTTGGGAGAGGCCCACTCTGCAGCTGAGGCAGATCCTGGAGGAGCTGAGACCTGGACCCTGTGACGCTGACTGCACTCCCTGCAGTTTGTATCTGCCACAAACAGCAATTAAAACCCTCCTTCCCAGCCCAAATTTTGCTGATATGTATATGAAGGATCATAGTGCAAGAATATTTTCTAAGAAAACATTACTAGAATAACTTTGATGCCTTCTTTTACTATGTGTGGAAAAGTAAATTTATAAGTTAAGCACGGTGAGCAGTTAAGAAGGAAAGAACATGGTCAATGTGACTGGGGAGAAGGTTGCCCCAAAGCCTAAAATGGCAAAGTGAAGTAGTCGCAGTATATTCTCTCTAAAATAGGCAGTTAGCTGAATGTAAATAAACGTCCCGTAGCACGTCTATGACTTCTGGAAGCAATCATTCTTCCAGTCTTCCAGAGCGTGACCAGCAATCATGAAAGTGATGAAACTCATCTTTACACAAGTCTTCCCGTGGTGGTCACCGGGGAATAATAAAATGAGCGTATTTTTAAGTTAGGCTGACTGATCCTCATCAGTTGGAATGTAGATCGCTGCCAAGTGAAGCCGAGGAGAGGAAGGTACAAGGCTCTCTGTTTATATCATATTGTTGATGATCTTGCAGAACGATTTATGTGACTTGTGCAAGAATAGCAACTGATTTTCATGGGTTTCTTCTTTGGATTTTCCCCTAGTCCCACAAACTGGATGATCAGTAGAGGAAGACTTTTCAGGAGAAAGAGATTTCTGTCCTTTCCCATGTGGTTTTTGAATCACGGTCATTCCATACAGATTTGAAATAGTGCTGTTTTGACATGCCTTTATATACTGTATATTTGAACTGCTCATAGAATCACTTGGTGTTTAAACGTATTTTGAACATGCACAGGAAAAATGAGATACATGTGAGAGCTCTCTGAGGATTCTTATTTTTATATTTGTCTTCTGAGCATCTTCAAGTAACTTTTTCATTGCATAGCTGAAAAGTGGTCAGTTTTTGGAAACAATGTTACTTTCAGGAAATGGGAAAGGGGAAGGTGGTTCTTGATGATGCGTATTTACATGTGTCACGGGTCTCAAGGCATGAGGGATGCATTAGATGTTGACAGCTTAATGGAAATAAATGGAAGAAAATAGAGAAGAAAAAGAAAAATGGCCAGTTTACTGAGCTCGTACAAGAAGTAATGTCACAGAGCAAAACGAACAAACAGAAATGTAACAGCATTCCAAGGCCTCATTAAAAAATGAGTTGCATTTGACAGACGTGTAGTTGTACTCATTTGTCATCTCAGCCATATAGAGTCAGAAATCCTACTAAAATAGCGCCTATGCAAGCAGCTGCATCTATGGAAATGCATCAGAAGCAATGGGTCCCATTCAAAGTTAAGAGGTAAAATGGGCAGTTACTGTGCTCCTGTAAGTATGAGTGAGGTGCCCAATGACGAATGGGCAGTGAAGGATACCTGTGTACATCTCAGCAGATCACTTGGACTCCTTGGTTTTTTCTAGTTCATTTCAATGGAAGTTGTGTTACTGCACCTTGATGTTGCAGCAACTTACTCAGACTTTCATTTTTTAAGAAAAGGCCGTAACCCCAATTAAAATTATGAATAATGAATCTTCTGATTGGGTACATTATGTCAAGAGAACCCCACCTCCCAGCCCCCACCCCCCACCTCTCACCAAACTAATGTCAGAGCATCTTGAGCAGGGGGAGGATTGTAACGTTATTGGACAGGGGCCAGCAGGGAGCAGGTCTGCCTCAGGCCGGCCTGTAGTGTGGGTCCTTGACTTTGGGTAGGAAAGATTTCACAGCAGGAGTCCAGATGAGTTTGAGAGTATGTTTATTAATGCTGGGGGCAATGAAACAAAGGAAGAAATTAAGGTAGAAGAAACAACAGGGGAGAGCCTAGGCGGCCCTCTGCTTTGGCTCTCTAGAAATGTTATAGGAAAGAAGTGAGCCCAGGAGGGGCTGCTTTAGCTCACGGGAAGTCAGAGGAAAAGGGGGTCTTGGAGCCAGGATCAGGGGTTGGGCCCCGGATCGAGCTGCCACTGCCCATAGCTCCCCTGGCTGCAAGTCTCATGGGGACCCTTAGAAATTAGGAAAAAATAAAAAGTTCAAGCCTGGGACACGGCATGGGTGTGCTCTAGAGCTCCCTAGCATTGGTCTTTCCCCTGAGGGATTTTTATTTATTTATTTATTTTTTCTGCAGGTGAGAATCTTAGGGGAGCGTTTCAACAGAATATTCATCAGCTTTCCAGGTGCATTTTTAATATGCTAATGCATTAAAATGAACATATAAGGGAGTTTGGGGTTATTCTTTGGTCTGTTTTACTGTTATCTTAGGTTTGTCTGGTTTTAATGGATTTTTTGTTATTTTTTCCCCAACTTCATCTGTCCTTGGGTTTAGCTGTCACAAATGGCATTAATTGGGTCTTTGTTCTCTATTTACCCAGGCCAAGGGGATTTAAACTATGTATTTTCTGGTTGGGGAGGAGGGTATAAACCATTTGCTCTCAAGTGTCCTTGGTCAGGGGAGATAAGGTCTTGCAGTCCACACGCTGGCTGCAAGCTGCCCAAACTGTTTGGCCTCATTTAATTTTCTTGTCTCAGTTTCCTCATTCCACTTGCCCAGGGATTTTCTGAGCTTCTTACTTTTCTGCTACACGAAGAGCTTCCAAATATCATACAGATCCATCCAAACACATGGAGGTCAGGACTTATAAGAGAACTAATACTATTAATTCCAGCAGCTTTTATATTTCTACTACCTAATAAGTAGCTAGCTTAATCGAATGTTTTGCTAAACTGTTGCAAAACAGCTGTCTTTCCTCGCCAAATTATCAGAATATAAATCAAATAGATTAGGCAGGCTAATCTTCCCAAGACCATAGGTTACTTCTGATGAAGGAGAAGCAGAATGTTTTTCTTTCAATATTTTTTTTTTTGGTAAAAAGCATCAACAACTAAAGCTGAATTTCTAATTAGTCAACTTTAATTTGGGGTTTTTAAAGACTATTTTCAAGTTTTTAAAATATGATTATAGGTATTTCATGAATAACTATATATTCTATATAGTATATGAGATATATAATATATATATTTATATATAAATTATATATTTACATCAAATATGTATGTAAAATAAAAACCACACTAAATGCTGACACTGGCATTGTGGATATCAAATAATTTTGTAGCTAATTCTTATTTTTTGAGTATTGCATATTGGGTTTGCAAATAAGGAAACATATGAAGTGAGGTAGTCTGTGGAAAAATGATAAAATAAATAGGGCCATTTGGCATCTACCACTAACCACATAGCTTTCACATTTTTGTAGCTTTGTGAGGTTTTTTATCAGTAAAATATTGAGAATAATAGAACCCATGCATTTGTGAGATAATGCACATGAAACATTTCAGGCAATGCCTTGCACATAGTAAGCACTCAATAAATGTGAATTTTCATAAATCAAATCTTATGACCAGATGTGTGGAATGTAAGGAGCCCATGACTACATCCTATACTTAATAGACACCTTAAAGCAGTAAGACTTTTCCATAGTCTAAATGAACAGTTTTCCTTAGAATTGGCCTCTATAAAATAAAATAAAAATGATACCTACAAGTTGAAACTCCTAGAATCTTAAGTTGAAGTAAGATAAATGTGACATAGAGGTTGGCTGCTAATAGGACGCCTCTCAGGTGGCAGTTTGTTAGTGGCATCACTGGGCCTGGTTTGGTAAGGGGAGAAAGTTGCATCAGAACAGATCACACCAGCTAGAGGAGATTCACACTCAGTGCTGTGATAGAGATGGGTATGTGAACCAAAATGTCAATGTGTTAACTTTTCTTCTCAAGCAAGAAATACTTTAACTCTCTATTGCAGGTACCAGTAGTGAATCAAATGTGTGATTTGGTGAGGGGATATGGATGTTTTGAGGAGGAAAATCTCTTACACCAGGGGAAAAATATCTCACAACTTTTTCTGCAACAAAACAGAGTCCAACTTTCTAACTAATGGAACATTCTTTTTTGTCAAAATCAAGATATTCTCCCCTTACTCAGGCTATGTGAAGATTGCTAAATTTATGCTCCTTAATCTCCTTAATCTCATAATACGTTCTTCTTTAAAGATCATTGTGGCAGACTGCATTTTGCAAAGGTAGTTGCAACAATCTCTCCATATTATGTGCTATTCTTGCCAGTCCTCCACTAAGAGGTGGAGACTTTGTGTGTATCTCTTTCAATCTGGGTGAGCGCTGTGACTGCTCCAGTCAATGGAATATCGCAGAAGTGATGCTGAGCTATTTCTGGATGTAGCCTTTCATAGGCCTGGCTGTTTCTTCTTCCTGACTCTTGAAACATTGGCTTTCAGGATGCTCCTCTCAAAACCCAGCTCCAATAGATAGGTGCTCCAGCTGCAGTCTCAGCTGAGCTCCCAGCCAAGAGCCAGCATCATCTGCCAGTCCTGTGAGTGAGCCACCTTGAATGTCCAGCCCATGTTGGATAACTGTAGCCCCATGTTTTATCTGACCACAAGTGCATGAGAAACCCTAATTAAGAGCTTAGGGTTGAGGACAGACAAATCACAGACCTATGAGAAATAATAATCAATAGTTGTTTTAATCCACCAAGTTTCGTGATGGTATGTTATGCAGCAATACATTCTGGAAACAATTATCTACCATTCCCCAGCCTCTTTTTCTTCAAGTACTCTATGATATAAAATAATCTTTTTATTCTTTTGTATTAAGTTATTCATTGATTACTTTCACAAGCCTTCTTAATTCATTCATACAATAAATATGTATTGTTACTATATATCAGGTCCTGTTCTATGTTGGAGATATACAGAAGTCAAAAATTCCCTTCCTTCATAGAGCTTATGTCTTACCTAAGAGAGGGAGAAAGACAATAAACATAATAAATAAGTTATAAGGACTAAGACGTAAACCATGAAAGAAGGAAAGAGAACATGAAATGTTGAGGGATAAGTAGAGTTGTGGAAATTTTATATAGGATGGACAAGAAAGGCTTTCCTCAGGAAGTGAGTAAATACCTGCAAGAAGTGAGGGAGCTAATCTAGTGAACAACTGAGGGACAGTAGACTGTGCCTGGTAGAACAAGGGTGAAAGTAATAAGAGATGAAGTCAAGAGGGATAATGGTGGACCTTTGGCTCATTGTAAAACTTTGAATTACATTCTGAATAAGATAAGAATCCACTGAAGAGTTTTACACAGAAGAGTGACATAATCAGAAATATCTAACAGAATTATTCTAAGTACTGTGATGAGAGCAGACAGCTAAGGTGTGCAAGCAGGGAGACCAATGAGGAAACTATTGCAATCATCCAAGTCAGAAATGATGGTGTCTTGGGTTAGGGTGGTATTTCATGAGTGTCAGGAATCTGGGATTTGATTTTACCCTACTTATAAGGTAATATATTAAACTATAACTGTTTCATAGATTCTGGCAAAAGACATGAGACTCTTGGGTCAGAAACAAAGGACTTTATTACTCATTGCAGAGCAAGCAGCATGAGCTTCATGTTTGTGTTAGTTCCCCTTGTCCTGCCAAGTCCCTTGGAGGCAACATGGATGGGCCCAGATGAGTGCTCCATAATTGGTGGGCATGTGTAGCAGCTGAGGAACTCTGAGCCTAGGAAATCTATCTCTTTTATAGCAGCAGGCAGTAAGCAAAGCTGCTCTTTGTCCTGTAGGGTGACACTGCCTCATCCCTTCAGGTTGCTCACTACAAACACAACCCTAAGAGGTGTCTGAGTGAAGGGTGGTGAGGGCCTTCATTCTTGGCGTACCTGGTAAGAATGTATAGGGATTTCGGGTGTGTTGCCTGGCAGGTTGGAGTGAGAAGTAGTCAAATTCTGGACATATTTTTAAGATAAAGCCAACAAGATTTTCTGGGGATTTAATTTGTGAGATTTTTCCCCAAAATGATCAACCTTTTATTAGCTCATCTTGTTTGAGAATAATTTTACCTGCAGGTGTTGGCAAGTGCCTTATACTCACTTCCAGTATACCAAATACACCACACTCTACCCAATTCTAAACTTCAAAATAATGTATCCAGGTCCTAACATGCTTGAAGATCCTCAGATAAAACAAACAAACATCTGAACATTTTACCTTATCTCAAAGTTCTCAACTAGTAAGATAATGCTCTAGGTAATATAGTTTATAAAAAGTGAAGAAATTATAATTTAATTTTTCTAACTAAAGAAAACATTTTCTCATTGCAAATTCCATTACTTATATCATCAGCTTCTAGAAGATATTCACTTTTAAAATGGGTTTTGCATTTCTGCAACTTTCCAATGATACCCGTCTTTAACTATACCAGAGATTGAAACATTTAAATTGGCAATATAATACTTGCATTATCAGGAAAAATCTATATCAAAAATGCAAATGTATAAGCTTGTTACATAATGCACCTTCCTTGTTTTTGATAACAAGAAAAATTAAAACAATATTCAAGTTGTTGCAAGCAATACTTCAGCAAACCAAGGTGTGTTTGAAGTTCTTAAAATAGTTTCTCAGTCTGGGTAAGTTTTTTAGTTCTCCAGATTACAGTTATACATAATCAATAAAGAAGAGTTAAAACTCAAACAGCTACAGTATGGTCAGTAGAAAGCTTAAGTAATATGTTCCATTGAAACAGGTTTTGTTCTCAATACTCACTAGTCACTAGAGTCACCCAATGTTTGGAATACAGCACAAAGAATGTTAATGCGTAGGCCCCAGTCCTAGAGATTTTGATTCAATTGGATTAGAATGGGCCCAGACTTTAATATATTTTTTTAAAATCTCCATGAGTGAATGTGATGTTCAACCAAGAGTGAAAACCACTGCTTTAGTGAATTCAGAAATGCCACTCTGAAATCCAGTGGTTGCTGCCCATGTACTATGTCGTTAGAAATATTGGAAATGAAATGGTTCTCATAGAGAGGCAATTCTCAAATGCCCCGGTCAACAGAGTTCTGTGTCAGGGAGCACATAGCAGGCCCCCAACTTAAGTTTTTTTTACTTTAGTTGACTTGTATAGATCTCATACTCCTCTCCTATATTAGATGCAATTCAAGGCCATTCATTTGTATCCTTCTTTCTGTGGAAATGATCTGCAGGCAATTCCTCTTAGGATCAGGAATAGTACATTTTCATTTGTTTCCAGAAAGTTTTTTATTTCTTTCTTAATCTCTTTGGTAACCCATTCATTGTTTAAAAACTTGCTTTTCAGTCTCCATGTGTTTAAATGTCTTTTAGTGTTTTTGTTGTAGTTGATCTCTAGTTTCATGACATCATGATCCGAGAAGATGCTTAATAAGATTTCAATCTTCTTGAACTTATAGAGACTTGTTTTGTGTCCTAACATGTGGTATATCTTTGAGAATGTCCCATGTGCTCTTGAGAAGAATGTATATTCTGCAGCTTTGGGGTAGAATGTTCTGTGAATGTCTATTAAATCCATCTGACCTAGTGTGTCATTTAGGGTCACTGTTTCCTTGTTGATTTTTTGTCTGGAAGACCTATGCAGTGAAGTCAATGGGGTGTTAAAGTCCTCAAGTATGACTGTATTGCTGTCGATCTCTCCTTTAAAGTCCTCTAGAAGTTTTTTTTTATAAATTTAGATGCTTCTATATTGGGTGCATATATGTTTATCAGGGTTATATCCTCTTGCTGGATTGATCCCTTTAGTATTATGTAATGACCTTTCTTGTCTCTCGTTATGGTCTTCATTTTGAAGTCTATTTTGTCTGATATGAGTATTGCTACTCCAGCTTTTTTTTCATTTCCATTTGCGGGGAAAACTTTTTTTTATCCCTTCACTCTCATCCTGTGTGAGTCTTTTGTTCTGAGATGGGTCTCTTGTAGACAGCATATAGTTGGGTCATGTTTTCTTATCCATTCAACCACCCTAGATCTCTTTATTGGGGCATTTAATCCATTTACATTTAAGGTTATTATTGAAAGATACTTATCTACTGACATTTTGTTTCTTTATAGGTGTTTCTCATTCTTTTTATTTCTATATCTAATTATAGCAGCCCCTTTAACATTTCCTATAATGCTGGTTTTGTAGTCATAAAGTCTTTTAACCTTTTTATTTGTCTCAGGAGCTCTTTATTTCACCATCCAGTTTGATTGATAATCTTGCTGGATAGAGTAGTCTTGGTTTCAGATCCTTCTCTTGCATTACCTTGAATACTTCATGCCATTCCCTTCTGGCCTGTAGAGTTTCCCATGAGAAGTCAGGTGACAGCCTTATGGGAGCTCCTTTGTAGGTAACAGATTGCTTTTCTCTAGCTTCCTTTAAGATTCTCTCTTTGTCTTGGATTTTTGACATTTTAATTATGATGTGTCTGGGCATGGGCCTCTTTGGAGTCTTCTTGCTTGGGACTCTCTGTGCCTCCAGAACCTGTGTGCCTTTTTCTTTGACCAGGGTAGGGAAGTTTTCTGCCATTATTTCATCAAACAGGTTCTCTAACCCCTGCTTACTTTCAACCTCCTCTGGCACTCCTATAATACGAATATCGTTATGTTTTATGCTGTCCCACAGCTCCCTTAGACTGTCCTCCTGTTTTTTAATTGTTTTTTGTTTTGGGGGTCTCTGATTGAATGATTTTTTCTACCCTCTCTTCTAATTCACTGATTCAATCCTCAGCTTCTTCTAATCTGCTGTTTATTCCTTCTAATGTAGTCTTTATTTCTGCTATGTCATTCTTCATTTCTGACTGGTCATTTTTCATAGTTTCCAAATCTTTTTTCATGCTGTTGAGCTTCCTTACAATCAGTATTCTAAACTCTGTATCTGAGAGGTTGCTTATCTCTGTTTCATTTGGCTCTTTTTCTGGAGACTTCTCTTGTTCTTTCATTTGGGGCTTGTTTTTTGGTCTCCCCATTTTGGTTAAATGTTAGGTACATCTGTTAGGATTCTCAGTCTTTTGGGAGGGTCTCTGGTGCAGGCCAATGTCAGACGCAGTTTGTGGCTGGCCCTGAGTACCCTGTTTGGGGCTATCAACAACCCCAGGCTTGAGGTCTCCACTGCTGGGGCTGGATGCGTTTGGACAGGACTGAGATGCACACCAAAGTGTGCTTTTCTAAGGCCTGGGTCCCAAAACAGATCAGGCAAAAACTCATAGCACCCTGAGGTCTGCCCCAGTCTGCAGATTTGTTAATCAGATTCTCTTAATGAGCCTCAGGCTGTAGAAGCTCCAGAGGGTGGGGTGGCTGGTTGTTATCAGTCTTTTAACAAGCCTCAGGCTGTAGAAACTCCCCTGGGCAGGGCAAGAGGCTCTCCAGCACAGTGGGGCAATTGCTTCCCCCTTCAGGCAAACGCAGAAAAGTTTGCCTCCCAAGAAAGATGTCCCCCACAGTCTGGGGGAATGACTCTCCCCAGACTCTCCCCACACAGCTCAAGTGCACTCCACTCCCCCTCTGCCGGAGCCCAAGGTGAGTGGCTGCACACGAAATGATGTGCGATGGCTCTTTAAGAGGGTGCCTGCAGTTCCAGTTGCCTTTCCCTGGCAGACAGAAACCCAGCTTCTTCTCACAGCCAGATGTTATGTGGGCACCTTTCTCAGTTCTGGTGCTCTTGGCTGGGAAGCCCAGCCTGGGGTTTAGGCCCCAGAGTCCTCAGTGGGAACCTCCACAGCCGAGACCTCCCTCTGGACCTTCAGCTGCTGCCTGTGGGAGCCCAGCCAGCCCTCTCGCGTCCGCACTTCCTACCAGTCTCTGTGTGGTCTCCACTTTTACTCCTTGGTTATGAGGGTGCTCTCCAGCTCGTCTTCAGTTGGTTTTCAGGATGTTTTTTCTATGTTTTAGTTGTAAATCCAGATTAGTCCCGGGAGAGTGTCAGTGCAGCTTCCACTCCGTCCGCTGCCATCTTGGAATCTCTTTGAGAGACGAGGGACATTGGTGTGGGGAGGGCCTGGGGGTGGGATGGATGTGGGGTGGAGGGGATCAGTGGGGTTAAAAGGGGGACATCTGTAATGGTCTCAACAGTAAAGATAAAGAAACATTAAAAAATAAAATAAAAAGATCAGGAACAGTAAAAGGGTGTCCACTCTTGCTGCTTCTGTTTAAGATTGTCCTGGAGCTTCTTTGCCAGAGTCTAGAGGCTGCCCGCATTCCTTGGCCATGGGTACACTTCCTCTAAGCAACTTTGTATCTCTATGGCAGCTCTTCCATAGTTGTGTCTCCCTCTACTTTGGAGTTTTATATTTTGTTATTTCAAGGTAAACGAATGCTGATACATCCAGTCTTACCACTTATGCAGGACTAATTACTATGTCCTGGCACAAGTTACAGATATCTCTGACCTCAGTGTTCTGTTTCCATGTTTGCTTAGGTTCTTTTAAAACTGGAATTCAATGACTGAGTCAGTTTCTAGCTATGGAACGATGGTAGAACTGAGTGGTCTGGTACCTAGGAGATTCTGTTTTACCTGAAAAAGCTCCTTTATGCCATGAAGTATGAATGATTGTGAAGAAATGAGAGCAGACAAAAATGCATGCTTGTTATCACGGTGGCATTTTTTTTCACTCCATATGCTGTTAGCAAGAAAAGAGAGGCTTTCTACCTCTTCCCATCAGCTGGAGCCATGGCTCTGTGTCCTACACATCGGTTAGGCTGGCGGTAAGGGAGGGGGAGAATGAGGGTGTTAGGGGTAATTTGGTGGTAGCGATGGTATTCATGTACATTTTCAGAGTGTAGCCTAGAAACCAAACCCCTTGGGTTCAAATCTCAACTGTGCCACTTAATATCTGCATGACCTTGGGCAATTTGTTTAACCTGTTTGTGTCTATCTGAAAAATGAGGATAATGACAGTTCTCACCTCGCAAGGGCATTAATTATAAAGATCAGCATAATGCATGTAGTATGCTTCGCATATTTTATGCCCTTACTTGGCTATTATCATTAAGAAATTTCACTGGCCAGGGTTGATACAACTGAAATTTCAGTTTGTGTGGGCAGAGTCTGATACGTCATATCCCATCACCGCTGCAACTAATAACACCAATTAACAAAAGTGACATATTTTATTATCCAAGTGATGAAATGCAATCCCATTTGTCATAGAAAATTCTCTCTTACCAATACTTTGTATGGGGGAATTCACCTACTTAACTGAGAGTGAAAATCCTGAAGAAGACATCTGTATTGTCTTATATGATACATATGTCTTTTATAGTCACAATGATAGCATGTACTTTTTGTGTTTTCTAGCCACAAGTACAGCATATAATGTTTCAGTCACATTTTGCTCTGCATTAAACATCTGGTATCATCAGAAGAAACAAGAAAAAAACCCACATGATTATGCTGTCAGAGTTAATAATTCAAGAATATTAATCCACTCTTATAATCATCTATGGTATACCATGCATAATGGGCCCTTGTGAATTTTTCTCCCTTGGGTCACTAAATGAATTTAGTAACTAGTATTCTTTTTTAAATCTAGCCAGGAGCATGGTTCTCACTTATCTCTGATGTTGTTTTGTAGAAACTGGTTTTGAGTACTAAAAAACTTAGCATCACTATCAGTAAACCAGTATTGAACATCAGCTTGATGGCAAATGACCTATGACCCCAAAATAATACCCTTGCAGGTGGGAAAGTTCCAATGACATTGGGACATGAACTGTCAGAAGGGATACATAGCAGTTTCAGCATCTGAGGGAAGGGGTATTATGATGTCACTGTTGAGTGGCTTTTGTGAGACGTAATGATAGGAGAGCCGGCAATCTCTAACCAGCTGTCCTGGTGGAAAGCGACTACAGCCCTGCAAACTCTACTGCATGCGAAAATAAGATATAACAATGCTTGAAGTTGAATATGCTTTCAGACTTACAGCCACCCCTTTGTTTAAATCCAATTCTAACTTTCAGCTTCTGCTTGCTGCATTTCATATTGCGCCAAGTAATTTTCCTTATTTTTCAGAACAGCATTAACTTCTACTGCACTTTCACATTTTACTATGCATTAAGCATCTGGTATCAACAGACCAAACAACGTGGAGAGCAGAATTATGCTGTCAGACTTAATAATTCAGAAATATTAACCAGCTCTCATAATTATCAGTAGTTCTTCATGTGCAATTGGCCCTCGATGTACATTTTGTACTTCTGTGTAACTCTCTGCATACCAGTATAAGGTAATGGTGTCTAATCTTTCATGTAACTAACAGAGTTAATTTGGTTAAATGAAATCGATTCATCAATGATAGGAGTTCCTTGCCACACAAAAAATTAGTTAACCACACATACACTCAAACACACGTGTACACACCCTACCCAGCAGCTATTTTTGAAACAACACAACATACTTAGTACATACAGTAACAGATGAGAAAAGCTATTTAGCCTAAAGCGAACTTGAGAAAGGAGGAAAGTAAACCATGTTAACTTGCCTGTGAAGTTAATGTCTAGGGCTTGGTTCACTGCAAGCTTCAGTTTTAGACCATTTGCTTCCCTATTTAATTAAAACATATTTGTCATCTGCTGTGACTCCTTACCTGTATTACTGCAAGGCTGTTTGAGCGCTGCATTATGCTTGGTCTTAAAAAGCTTTAATGCAACTTTGGCATGGCATTACCAGTGGAGGACTGGTGAGTAGAGTCCTGAGCTGAAGCAGTAAGCTCTGGTGAGAAGTTTTGTTCCCATAATCTCTTTGAGCATTTCAAATGGAACAACAGCTTAGCGTGTTGATCCTAGACAAGCTTCTCCTTAAATATTTCACTAATTGATACTAACATTCAACACGCTTCTGCAGTTTTCTGGTGCCTTCCCCTTGATCTCAACTGCCATTTCTTGTGATTGTCATTGTATCTGAGAGGAGTGGCTGCTTTTCTCTCTGGTGATTTTGTGCTATTTATGTGAAGTGGATTTTAAAACAGTACACAGAAACTTGCTAAAGGCAAATGCTACATAGGAATAAATGTGCTTGGGGTGAGGAAGGGAGGTTCGCACTTCAGCGAAGTGAACGAACGCCAGTGTGCCTTCTGTTTGATGTGGCCTTGATCAGGTTCGATGCAGTTTGGTTGTTTTCTGTTTCTTACCTGTGTTTCAGACGGTAAGCTTGCTCATGTTTAAGCTATGTATGGGGGAGATGGAATCTTTCTAGTAAAGAAAAGTCTGCATATGTTGAAGGAAGGATCCAATGAGTGCATTATCCAGGAGGGACTGTTTCAGCTATTGCCTCTAAAAGACTTCTGGAACCATAGTGGGTCCACCCGCCATTCATGAAGGCACACGTAGAGGGAACTATTATGACAAATGCTATTTCCTCCCTGATTTCTTAACAGTAGGTTGCACAAACTAGCCCTTTTAATCTCTATAACAAGTTTCTCAGTGAAAAGAAAAAAAGGGAAGCTCTTCGAGTGCAGGGTACATGGGATTTCAGAGGCAAGAGAGAGGAAGTAGAAGATATTTATGAACTTGGTCATTTGTTTTGGCAAATCTACCTCCTGAAAAGAAGCAGAGTAATGCTGCATGAAGAGAGGTATTTGACCTCTTTGAGACTCGATTTGTCCATTTTTAAATTAGAATAAAGGCACTCAACTACGAGAGCTTTTCTGAGGATTAAGTTTGTTATAAAGCACTAAGCATGATACATAATAAATGCTTTATAAATATTGTTTATAGACTCCCATTTTCCTAGAATCCATTAAACATTAGTGCCCAAATAAGAGGTAACCCTTTTAATATTAACATGCCATGACTAAATTAAATGATTAAATACCTCTATCTAATAGGAAATACTATGAATATTAAATTCAAAAAATTATTTTCTCTTTAAATAAGAGCTAAGTTTTATAAAAATCAATTTGATTACAACTTAGAACAAATGTGATATTTCCCCCAAAATGTGATCAATAGGGAAACAGTTTAGTAACCTGACTTAGAGGAAAAAAACTTCAGAACTATATGTTGTAAAATAAAATCTTAAGACTTTAGATGTGATTCCTGGTGTATGACTCAGATGTGACTCCTGATGCATAAGTTGCAACAGAAGTCCTAAAAAGAGACAATACCTCTGAATAATTCATCTTTGTTTCTGGCTGATGTTTTTCTTTAGTTTAAAAGAAGGATATTAAGTTCTTCCTATATGCCAAGCACTGTGCTAGGGACAGAAAATCCAAATACAAAATAAGACGTAGCTCCGGGCGGAGGTCATGCTCGGCGTCCATCGCTGGCTGGGCAGATGAATGCCTGCCTAGTGGGTTTGCCGCTGAGGCCCTTGTTCAGAGACCGAGGTATTTTGTTTCCACTCTTAGCAATATGTAGGTCTTCTAGTGAATGATTTCTTTAACTAGATAAGCCTATCTATTAATGATGTAAGCACAACAAAAAATTTCTTATGAAGTCTTTACTTCATTCCCATGGAAAAGCTAATAAATAGAAAACTGCCCTCTTTTCTTCAGGGTATTGATTTATTATCTTAGATAAAATAATGGCACTAATTCTGGAACCAGAATGACTTCTCCCAGACACATTATTTGCCTTGGAACTGCACCTTGTATTAACTTATTATGCAATAACTTCAAATGTCAACTTTCTAATTTATGAAAAAATTTTTAATTTAAACAATTAGATGTTTTTACTTTTTTCTCAGGACTTCCTATTTCATAGCAAGTGGATCAAGACAAGAGGCTGAAAAAAGATGGTTTTAAAGTATTCTAGGCTGATTTCACATGGTTAAGTTTTCTTAGTACAAAAATGCATAATGTGAAATATTCATCTGAAAGCAGAAGTCACTCAGAGCCCACGTCATAATCTTAGTCACTTGCCCATTTACTTAATAATTCTGCACAAGATGTGCACACTTACGGGAAGACAAATATTGGACAGCATTTATCTGTGGACGAAAAAGGAGTCACATACTAAATCTGACAAGCTTGGGGGAGGCCGGCATGACAGGCCCTACAAACACGTGGGATGGTCTGGACATACAAATTCCTAACAACAAGGGAATCATAACAGGTAGGCCTATAGCTTCCTTGACAAAGTCAACCTTTGTCTTAAGTGAGCCTGTCTATTGTTTTGTTGCATCTAAGATAATAAACCTTGGGAATATCAGAGTAATTTTTTCCAGATCCCTCAGGGCACAACCTCCGCAGAAAAGCAGGAGAGCACAGAACCCCTCATTGTTATCTTGTTTCCCACACAGATCTCTATGCATCATAAATGCTAATTATTAACTATCTCATACCCACCCATGTAAAAGAAGCATGTGTCTCTCCATTTTACTTTTGAACAGATCCCAGAGATTGCCTCCCTGCTTTGCTTTCTCCCACTCCCTTATTCTACCACCAATGGATTTCACATAACCTTCCTTAGGCCTCCTGCTTTGATTGTAATGTATAAAATCAGCTGCAAAACTGCCATGTTTTGGAACATTTTTTCAATCTGCTGAGATTTTGCTTCCCAGCAATTGTCATCAGTTTGGCTCAAACAAACTCATAAAAATTCTCTCTAGGTTTGGACGTTTGTTACATTGACATCTAATTAGCAAATATAAAAATTAGAGAATTTTAATAAAAATAACTCTTAGAGCAATTTTACAGCAACATTAAATGAAATGGCCTTTCCCCTTTGTCTTATTTCAGCTAGAGGTTGGTTGCTTTGAGACCAATGATTAGTTGTCTGCTTTCCTTAATCCTTGTTAGCATATTGAATCTCAACAAAATGTAATATGATATATAAATATGGGATGAATATGTTTAACCGGGCACATTTATAGTAAGAACACCTTCAATTTTGGAAGGAAAGGTGAATTTGATGCACTTACAGAGGGAGTTGGAGCGGTGTAGCGCACTCCCACTCCGTCTCACCGTGGGTCTTTGCACCACCCTGTAATGCTTCTGCACATCTGGATCGTGGTGGAAGAAGAGTGATGGCATATCTCAGGCTCTTTTTTATCTTTCCCCTTTATACACCTTTTTTTTTTCCCTTAATGAACCATGCAGATGTAACTGTAAAATCTTTATTCTAACGAGAGAACCGAGAGCTTGGGAGAACCCACCTGGAAAATCCTCTTATTTTTAATATCTTTCCCACTTTCTTTATAGAAAGCTCATCAAGCTTATGGGTTAGGGAGAGCTAAAGTGAAAGTAAAAGACAACTAAAAATGGAAAAGAATAGAGCAGCAACAAATTACAATAAAAATACCAATTGAGAAGGAAAATAGAGTAAAAAATCTGGTAATAGTGTGCATTTCTCTATTGGGAAATGTTAGTAGATTTGGAAGAATCTGTGATCTGCTTTTAAAAATAACTCCATGGTGGCATTTGTTTATCTTAGGTGATGGAACTTTTGCCTTGGGAATCACAGGACAGACTTTTCGTTTTTAATAACAAGGAATGAATGAGAAAACCTACAGGGAAGTTACTGGTGTTCATAATCTATACAATGGGGAAAGCTGGGAATTCACGGGATTTTTTTTTTCCCCTTAGCTGTAGAATAGCGTAAGTTCTTGTCTTGTGCATTTAAACCGTAGGAAATCCGAGTTACTATCTCCTTAGCTAATTTTAGGTTAGTACTTCTGAAGAATTTAAAGAAAGATACAACTTAAACCTTGGTTCTAGGTTTATTACCCCTGAAAAGGCTTTTAATTCATTCATTTATTTCTTTCCTAACATAGTTGTGAAAAGCACTGATTTTGGTGCTGGTATGTCTGCATATGAAACTTGGCTTTATCACTTCCAAGCTTATGCCATGAAGAAGTTATACAACTTTCCTGACCTGTTTCTCATCTTTAAAAGGGAGATACTAAAATCTACCTCAAAGGTTGCTGTGAATTTAATTAGCTACACTATGCTTAGAAAAAAGCTTGCAATCAGTAAGCACTTGATAAATGCTAGATGATAAAATCAGCTTTATTATTACTATTTGTGATTTGTTAAATTCTTCTAACCCTTGGCCAGAAGGTGGGAATAAAACATGAATATGATGATATCCCCATCAGTCCCCTGCTCTCTGGGAGTTCAATGTGGAGCAGAGGTTCTTAAATAGGATTCCATAGACGGGTGTCAGGGAGTCCATAAATTCTAGGTATAATTTTGGAGGAGAAAATTTTTTCTCTAATTCTACACAAATATTTGGATTAGAATGTCTTTTCCGAGGAGAGGATTTCCAGCTTTATCTGATTATCATGGGGCCAATGGTCTAAAACAAAGGAAGGACCATTGGCCCATAAAGATGACTTTGTTACAAATTAGAGGGGATAGGAGCCTCCTCCCAGACCAAAATGGAGGCAGCAGCTGATGGGTCTTGAGGCATCATGGAAAATTAGGGATTCTTTAGAGTCCAAGTACTATTTTATCATATAATTCTTTTATTTCTTCACTTTCTTCAGAAAATCGCCATCATATTTTCACCAGGTATGCATGCACACATGTACCCCCATCTATGCCAATGAAAAAGGAATTGGCACTAAAGAGTTTAGCAGCAGTACTTTCACTTTCATAAGAAAGAGTTTTTCTGGATCGTCTACAGAACATCACCTAATGCCTCCCTCACCCTGTGCATGGACTGATAGTGTGTTGTTGCAACCCCCTGGCAGGTGGTGAGATCCCAAAGTCAAGAATGGACTGGTAATGCCCTCTGATCCCCATTATGTAGTACAGCAAGTGGTCAATAAAATTTTAGTTCTTAACTGAATTTTTAAAAATCCTCAAGGATTTTTAATAACCCAGAATAGTACTTTTGTTTTAAACAAAATTTACTTTTCTTTTTAAATACAATAAAAGTCCCACCAGCAGTGATTGAGGGTTCTCTTTTCTCCACAACTTCTCTCACACTTGTTATTATTGCAGCATTATTCATTGTGGCCAAGACATAAAGACAACCAAAAAGTCCTTTGATAGATGATTGGATAAAGAAGATGTGTTACATAGATAGAAGATGGAATACTACTCAGCCATAAGAAAAGACAAGAGTGCCATTTGTGACAGCATGCGTGGCCCTTGAGATTATTATGCTAAGTAAAATAAGTCAGTCAGAAGAGGAAGAATAATTACAGACACACACACACGAAGAACATTTGGAAGGTTTCTTTATATTTGAAAATATAGCATGCAAAGTAAACCATTGACACACTCCCACCCTAGTTTGTCAATGATAAAATTTAAATTTGCTCAGAGCTTTGCACAATCATCAATGATAAAAGAGAAGGCAGCGATTTTGTTAGGGCTTCTTAAGAAGTTACTCTCAATTTTTATAAGTAACTGAGAGATAAACATTTATGGGGAAATAAGATTATTTTCAATTAACAGCTAAAGACCAATGTTTCCGAGGTTTCTTTTCAAAAGCCTAGAAAGTGAGTCTTACTATTTTAGCTTGTTTTTTGTTTTTCATCTTGTCTTTCTATTGCAGCTGTTAATTTAAAAAATAAATCAATACAACACAATGAATATGTAAAAACTAAGTGGTTTTTCTAGTTCACATATTAAAACACAATTCTAAGAACCACATCCCCTCCCTGAAATTGTTTGAACTCCGTAAATAGTAGAAATGCAGGAGGATTAATTTAAGTCAAGAACTAAGACCATCAACTTTTTGGAAACATAAAAGTTTTCATTTCTATAAGGACTTTGCCATGTGTTCATTTCTTGTATCTTTAATTGAAATTTATTTCATTTGATGAGCTCATCTGTCTCTATAACATGACTAAAAAGTACTATGAATTGGAGGCTTTTTTCATAGAGGAAGTTAATTATACAACCATAGATACCTCAAGTTGAGTAAAATTACCCCAAGGGGAATTAAAGATTGCTTTATATTGCTTGAGTTACACCCTAGTCATGAAATTGCCATTTGGATCTTGACATACAAGGCCATGAATGCCTTGTGGTAACCTCTTCCTAGGACCAAAAGTGTGACCATCCCATTTCTCTTTTTATGTTTCACTCCCCCTTCTTAACCAATAGCTGAGCCACAGTATAAGCACTCTTGTCCTCAAGATACTGGCTGCTCTCTCTGCTAACATGCCTTGAGCTCTCCTATTGTCTCTCTCTGTCGCCCTGTATTTGAAGAGAAATAAATGTCACCTCTAATTTTATGCATTAATTTCTCTGAGACCAAATCCATACTATCTCTGTGACCTCCAGAGTGTTAGTCGTTGCCTTCCTTAATACTCTCATTGCTCTGTCAGTATTCAGAACTCTGACTCACCCAGCTCTTGAGCATTTTTAAATCAGTATCAGCAGTTTTCAGCAGGCTATTGTACTCCTGTAAGCCTGGTATTTGTCCCGCCAGCATGAATCTCAGTCACCTGTGAATTCTACAATTTTGCCCATTCCCAGATCTTGTGGTATTTGTCCAGACTGGGAGCCTTCCTATGATTTTGGTTAGCATTCTGTTTCCTTGACTGGAACTTGAACTTGAACAGTTGTTTGATGAGCTGAATGAAACCTAACCCATGTCACTTTCTTCCCAGAGGTCCTTAAAATTCTGATCCTTGGTTGGCACCTTGCCCTGTATGAGAAGCATCAGTCACCACATATGATGTTGAACAGTGCTATCACTTTGGAGCTCCTATTTTCACTTTCCACTCACAATTCACAATCTTTTGGATAATGTTTGGTTGATCTCAGTCAAACGTGGTTTTTCCATCCTCATCAGACTCCCTTCTTGAGAGGCAGTTCTATACCCAGCTCAATTTTAATAAAATAGATCCCACTTCCTCCTCATGCCCTCTGGCTTGCTGCTGATGTTCCAGCATATCTTTCTTCCAAGGTCTCTTAGGTTAAGACTCTAATAAAGTAGAAGATCAAGTTCAGTTCAATACACGTTCATTGATTACTTCCTATGTTGAGTTTATTGGGAAGAAGGGGGTGAAGATGGATGATGAAATGGCACGATCTCAGCCCTCCAAGAATGTATGGCATGTGTGCAAGACACACACCTTAAGAGGTAGTTTTAATGTATTGAAAATAAAAAAAGGTTTACCTATCAACTTGTCAACTGCAGTATAAGAACTTGAGTAATGCTTATTAAATTACAGTCTCTGACATGGACAGGCGTTGCTCCTTCTTGAAGCTTCATTCCCAATCCCCTCTTCACATTATACCCTTTTCCTAATTAAAATTCCCTCTGTAGTTCTTTAGTTGGCAGAAGACCATACCCTTGGTCTCTGTATCTTGCCACAATCATATCTGGGTAACATAAGAATCCCTTTGAGGGGAACAACTTCCTCTTTCTTCCAAAAAAATCTTGCAATATTTAATTAGTGGAAAATACCAAATAAGTTGCTGCTTAGTGAGAGTTATTCTGTTAGATGACATACAATCTGTGTATTTTTTTTAATCAATAAGGAAAGTTTAAATTAGGCAATATTCACTGTTATTAACATTGATCAAGTGCCCACAGAGTACTAAGAATGCCTCAGAATAAAAGCATAAAAGCAAAGACTGTGTCCCATCCTGCCATATTTATAATGAGATAAGTATATGTAACAATTCTCAAATTTTAGATCTTAAGATATATTCTCCCCCATTATGATTATGTTACATAGACTGGTTTTCTTCATGCCCTCCAGCCACTCATGATATTCATCTTTTAGCATTATAGCTTCCACAGGAAGGGGTTGTATCCCTAGTGCCAAACATGATCAAGAAATAGTTGTATAATTCATGTTATTTTCCCATGTTTTTACAGTGCATTTATTTCTATTATCTTTTCTAAGCAACATTTATACATCCTTATGTAGCTCTTACTACATACCAGGCACTATTCCAAGAGTTTTGCAATTCATTTAATCCTCACTGCAAGCCCATGAGGGATGTAATCCCCAATTTATAAGCCAGAAGAGTGAGGCACTGAGCCTAAGTTTTATAGAGTGCTGAAGCTAGGCTCCATTCCCAGTTGATGGGGCTGTGGAGTCCTCATTCTCAACTACACACCAAGCTGCATCTCCAAAGGTGGCTTTAGGAACTTAAGTGCTCAGTAGCACCTCCAGGAAAGGGTTGTCTAAGACACACTTATTGCAGCGCATCATTGGTTCACAGACTCATTTCTGAGAGCTGTTTACTCCTTAAAACACCTAGTGAAGGAACAAGCTTCTCTTCTATGTTATTCCTATGTGGTCATGGCCTAAAGATCACAGCCAAATAGACCAGTGTTGAACACATGACTCCACCTGGGCCAATCAGGTTCTCCCCCATTGGAATTTGGAATTAGAACACGAGGAGCACTAGAGACTGAAGTTGTATAGAGTCAAGACTTGTACAACCATTCCTTGCAATGCATGGCCATGTGATTCTGGCACATCACATACACTGCTGCAGAGAAAAGCAAACACTTCGTGGCCTCAGAGAGACAGAGAGAAGGACTTTGATTTCTGTTTTTCAGGTCCTGGTTTGAGTTCATTGTAAGAGCTACCTGATCTCCCTGCCTTGGCTCCATTGGATACTGCAATGTCTGGATGTCTATTCATTTTAACCAAGGTTGTCAAGTTGTGGGCAGCCAAAAGTCACACTGGTCATCTTGGTACTTGGCAGTGCCACATTGGTGGACAAAGTTATCCCTTATTTACTTCCATTCTCACTCTCATTCTCATCATTCTCCTTCCCAAGTTTACCTACAAAAATTAAATTATTTTTGGAAAAGGGAGAGACGAGTTTTATTAGCAAATGTTTCAGAAAAGTTGTGTTGATAAGTAGTTGAAATATCCATTTGTTGCAACTCAAAAGATAGATAACTTCAGGAGATTTCAAGAAAAGGAGAGAGGGAATGAGCTACAGAGGGGACCAAAGATGAACTTGAATAAATTCACATTTCTACCCAGGACTTACTGTGACTTTTTTTCCCCCCCTTTATTTTTATTGTTGACACTATTACAGATGACCCCATCCCCCCTATTTTTTAAAATCCTCACCAGAGGATATTTTTTCCATTGCTTTTTCAGTGAGAGTGGAAGGGGCCAGGGATCAAGCCTGCAACCGAGGTAAATGCCCCTGGCCAGAATCAAACCTGGAACCCTTCAGTTCACTGGCTGGCACTCTAACCACTGAACTAAACCAGCTAGGGCCATTTTGCCCCCTTTGTCCCTTCCAATGAGCCTCCACTCCCCCTTCCCTCTGGCCATCACTGCACTGTTGTCTGCATCCATGGGTTATACATATATGTTCTTTGGCTAAGCCCTTCAGCTTCTTTCATACAGTCCCTCCTCCCCTCTGACAGCTGTCATACTGTTCCATGTATATCTCTGCCTCTATTTCTATTTTGTTCATCAGTTTATTTTGTTCATTAGATTCCACATATAAGTAAGATCATGTGATACTTGTCTTTCTCTGACTGGCTTATTTCACAGCATAATAATCTTCAGGTCCATCCATGCTGTTGCAAAAGGTAAGATTTTCTTCTTTTTCACTGCCACGTAGTATTCCATCGTGTAAACGTACCATAGCTTTTTTTATCTACTCACCTACTGATGGGCACTTGGGCTGTTTCTAAACCTTAGCTATCGTAAATAACATTGGTGTGAACATAGGGATACATATATTCTTTCTGATTGGTGTTTTGAGATTCTTAGGATATATTCCTAGAGGTGGGATCACTGGGTAAAAAGGCAGTTCCATTTTTAATTTTTTGAGGAAGCTCCATACTGTTTTCCACAGTGGCTCCACCAATCTGCATTCCCACCAACAGTACACTAAAGTTCACTTTCTCCACATCCTCACCAGAACTTGCTGTTTGTTGGTTTATTAATAATAGTCATTCTAACATGTGTGAAGTGATATCTCATTGTGGCTTTAATTTGCATCTCTGATGATTAGTGACATTGAGCAATTTTTCATATGTGTATGGCCATCTCTAAGTCCTCTTTAGAGAAGTGTCTATTCAGGTGGTTTTGCCCATTTTTTAATTGAATTGTTTGTCTTCCTGGTAATGTGTTGTATAAGTTCTTTATATATTTTGGAGATTAATCTTTTATCAGATGTATCATTGGTGAATATGTTCTCCCATACAGTGGTTTCCCTTTTCATTTTGTTGATGGTATCTTTTGCTGTGTAGAAGCTTTCAGTTTAATGTAGCCCCATTTGTTTATTTTTTCTTTTATTTCCCTTGCCCTAAGAAACATTACAAAAATTTTGCTCTGAGAGATGTCTGATATTTTACTGCCTTTGTTTTCTTCTATGATTTTTATAGTTTTGTGATTTACATTTAAGTCAAGTCTTTTATCCATTTTGGGTTTATTCTTAAGTATGGTAGGCCTCTAATACTACGAATTTCCCTCTTAGGACTTCTTTTGCTGTGTCCCATAGATTTTGGGTTGTTGTGTTCTCATTTTCATTTGTTTCAAGGTAACTTTTGTGTTTTTTTCCCCTTGATCTCATTTTTAATCCATTCATTGTTTAGTAACATGTTGTTTAGCCTCCATGACTTTGTGTTATTGTGATTTTTTTCTTGTGATTGATTTCTAATTTCATACCAATAAGGTCAGAGAAGATGCTTGCTATGATTTCAATCTTCTTAAATTTACTGAGATTTGTTTTGTGTCCTAACGTGTGGAATATCCTAGAAAATGTTCCACGTGCACTTGAGAAGAATGTATATTCTGGTTTTGTGGTGAAATACTCTGATGCTATTAATAAAATCCATCTGATCTAGTATGTCATTTAAGGTCACCATTTTTTGTTGTTGTTGATTTTCTGTCTGGAAAATCTACCTTTTGATGTCAGTGGGTTGGTTAAACCCCCTACTGTAACTGTATTTCTGCCAATCTCTCCCTTGATGTACATCGAGATTTGCTTTCCATATTTTGGTGCTCTTATTTTGGGAGCATAAATGTTTACCAGAGTTATATCTTCTTGTTGGATTGCTCCTTTTATATTAGTCATGTCCTTCTTTGTCTCTTATTATAGCCTTTGTTTTAAAGCCTGTTTTGTCAGATTTAAATATTGCTACCCCAGCTTTTTTTTCATTTCCATTTACATGAAATGTCTTTTCCATTCTTTTACTGTTAGCCTTGCTTTCTTATCCATCCAACTGCCCTGTCTTTTGATTGGAGCATTTAAACCACTTACAATTAAAGTGATTATTTGCATTGATTGCTGTTGGCCGTTTTGTGGGTGGGATCTACCCTCAGGCTGACTGACTGTGAGGCTGACCCCCAACAAGGGCAAGCAAGCTGAGGAAAGAAAACTAAACACTACCAAAAAGGAATAAGAAAAGAGAAAAAAGAATGAGAAAAAAGAGAGAAAAGAATAAGAATAAAAAAGAAAAAGAAAACAGTATGAAAAGTAAAAGGAAGAAAATAAAGAATAAAAGAAAATGGAAAAAAAATAAGGAAAGAAAAAAAGAAAGAAGTAGAATAGAAGGGAGAAGAAAGGTAACCAAAGTTGAGGATTGGAATAACCTGCTCATGCTAATAACCTATCTTATGTCTGCTTTTTAGTTGTGTGATTAATCCAGAGGCGGATTTATAACCTTATATGCAAGTTCACAGATGAGAAATCTAGATAACCTAATAATTAGTTGTGGTAATTATTCATCAGGTTTCTAACTTGGTTGTTCTAAAGTCTCTATGGAGAATCAGTCCCCAGATGGACACAATTCTTACTTTCTTTGAAAATGAAATTAGGATATTTAAGATGTTCCCCAACTGAGGTCCAGGCAAGACCTTGATGCTCTGGCTACATAGTTAAAGTTTTGACTCAGGAAAATCGCTTAGCATTTGTCATAGCATCAAAGAAACCTTAAAAAAACTAATGCGTCTGCCCCTGGGGAAAATACATAGACTTCTTTGAGTAATCATTATGTACTATTGTAGAATCACAGCACTTGAAAGGGCCCTAGAGACAAATAGGACCAATAACTTCATTTTGGGAACTGAGAACATTAGAAAACCTAAACATACAATTTCAATGTTCTTTAGTATTATTTTTAAAATATTAATTACCACCATTAAAAAATTCTAAGACAATGCACTAGATTATCAGAATCAATAAACTATATTTAGGCTTCTAGGAAATAAGTGGGTTATCTTTCGTAGAGATTTAAGGACTGTGCTAATAGGGATATAAATCTGAAAAACAATATGCATTTGATTATGTTTTTTTAAAGTTTACATTTCTCATAAAATAAACTGAAATCACAAGTTTTATTTTCTAATGTTTTTAAAGAAGATATTATAGGCTAAGGAACGGGAACCAAGGAAAAAGTTAAGCAATGAAGGCTACATAAGTGTAAGAAAATATTTGATATTCTGTAGTTTTCCATAATGTCACACTTTTTTAGGGTTATAAGTCTAATTTGCTTTTGTTCATTGCTAATAATAACATTTCAACAGAATGCTCTGTTTGCAAAATCATCTAATGGCACTTTTTTCAACATCAGGGTCTATCACAAAATACATTTAAACTGTTTTGCAAACAAACTTTCTTCCAATTAATAATTAAACAGAGAAACAGCTTGTGGTATATGCTTGAAACTAATTTTACTATATATAGTTGAAAATGACAAGCCCACATGAAGATGTGACTGGAGCCGGGTAACATTTAAATATTCAGTTTTTCCTCTGTTACCTTGACTAGAGCAAAGTTGGTTCCCAAGGTAAAAACTAAGTGGTCTGCCGGCATATGGTATAACCTCCATTTGAGTGCTAAAAGCTGGATACTGTTTTTGTGAAACAGATGTTGTTGAGTGCAGCAATGCACAACTGACTCTAGCTAACAGCTGGGAATCCTTCGTGACCCATATAGCGAGAAATAAACATGGTCCTATGCTTGGCAAAAGTGGAAGAAAGCAAATTTCCATTTGTTAAGAGCTTATCAAAATGAAGAATAAATGTTTTTAGCCATAAACTGATTTTATTCACCAGAGTAATCTTTCCAGCAGCTTATGTGATGGCCTCATAATATTACAGGCACCCTTTGCCAGATGAAGGCTGCAGTTGCACTGACATATAGTACAGATGGAAAATAAACATCTGCCTCAATCAAGAGAGAAGACCAAGGACAAGGTTGACGAATATTATCTGGCATGGCTATCTTTGCAGGGAAGCATATAAATGCTACAGGACCAAAACCACTGGCATCGTCTGGTGTTGTCCTTATGTGGTTACTGACCATGAAGAGAGATGATTAGTATGCACTCTCCAAGGAGGAGTGGTGCAGATGCTCAGGGTGATATGATTCCAACTCTGTAGGATCTGCCTTGCTGTAGCCACACCATGAGAGTCACAGAGCGATTCCATTTTATTTTTTTCATGGTTCGGCAGCATTTATTGTCTGCAAAGTTTCCCTTCCTGTTGTTGACTGCCACACGCAAGGGGAGGAGGGGTGGGGGAAGAAGAGCTGGTTTGGAAAAGATAAAAACATCTTTTTTTATAGCCGTAGCTAAAATGTCAACATAGCCGCATAATCCAAGTTCAAATCAAACGCTTTTCTTCCGATGAGGGCTGAACCCCAACATTTTGATTGTGTAACACTGTATTTTATCACGCGGTCCAACTTCACCTTTGCCAAAATCTGAGTGGGACAGCATATGTTCTGTGAGAAAGGCGCGTGCGCGCGCACACACACACACACACACACACACACACACGCGCGCGAAATACACACACATCCTGCAGCCCTAGCGCTGAGTTCCTTTGTCCTCACTGCAACCAAATGATTCGTGTGGCACAAATAATATGACAGATGTAGCTTTAAAAATGCAGTTTTACTGCGAGTGTCTTTTTGACTGAAACTTCTTTCATTTTCTGGTATCTCTTGTGACCATATGGAGTTTAGATGGCAGCGAATTCTCTTTTACTAACTCAAATCCTTCCCTGCACCTGGGCACAATTTTGAATAAGGAGGTGAAGAAATGAAAAATAAGTGCCAGGCTTAATATACAGGAATATATTAGGATTAAAGAGTGCTTTTACCTTTTTGTGAAAGACAATTTTAGTACAATGGTTTGATTAGAGTTTTATTTTTTAAAGTGACATGGTGGAGAATTCTATATGGATTTTTGATTATTTCACTCCTTGAATAACAAAGAAAAGGAGACTTGCTTGGAGTCTGGTAACCTACTTAAAGCAATTACGATCTTAACTCTTCTTACTTCAGATTTTAGAATGAGTCGAAATCTCAGACTTTACTACTGATAACAGCAAACATTTAATGTTTACTACATATCAAGTGCTATACTTAGTTCTTTATATGTAGTAACACGTTTAATCCTCAAAAAAATCCTATGAGTTGGACATCGACTATTATTTCCATTTTATAGAGGAGGAAATTGAGGCACAGAGTGGTTAAGTAATTTGTCTAAAGTCTCATAGCTCTGCTCATAGTAGTAGAACCAGCATTCGAACTGAAAGACCTGGCTCAAGAATTCATGCTCTTGACCATGTTGCAACTGGTAGTTTAATAAGTTAAAGTTCACTGTAGCAAATAGCAAGGTGTGTTGACTTCATTAATACAAACTATTTGGTTCTGTACTTTCTTTCTTAACCCCCCCAAGGGAATCATACTATACATATTATTCTGCAGCTTAAAAGCACAATATTCTATGTGTGTATATGTAATATACACATAGTACTACACATAATATATATATATATATATATATATATATACCCATTGTCCTAATGGTTGTCATTTAGTCCTTTAACTTTTTAATACATTAATTTGGTGATTTTTCATAATCCAAACAATAAGGTAATAGACATGTTTATACTTTTATCTCCATGTGTTAGTGAATATCCGTATCAAAGATTTTCAGAATAGAGAGTGATAGTCAAGGTGCATGTGTATTTTTATATTAGGTTAATTTAAAAAAATTTTAAAGTACAAAAAATATTGACCTATAGGTTTACACTTATTTGTAATGATCTCTATAGTTACCATTTTTCAGCTTTATTGAGTTATAATTTACATAGAGTAAAATTCACTTATTAAAATGTATTAAGATGTACTATAGACTTGTTAAAAGTTCTGTGAACTTTGATGCATGCACTTAGTGGTACAGTCACCACCACAATCAAGATATAGAACTCCTCCACCAACCCAAAACTTCCCTCATGTCCTGAGGTCAACCCTCTTCTCTTCCAGATATCTGTCCCTATAGTTTGTTGTTTCCATAATTCACATAAATGGAGTCAAACACTATGTAGCTTTGGGATTCAGCGTAATGCTTTTGAAATTCACCCATCTTGTTGCTCATATCAATCATTCATTCCTTTTTACTGCTGAGTAATATGCAGTTGTGTGGTTGTACCAAGTTTATTTACCAGCCTAAGGGAATTTGGGTTGTCCTCAGATTTTGTTCTTATGAATAAAGCTGCTGTATTTGCCTAAAGGTTTTTACATGAGCTTAAGTGTTCATTTCTCTTGGGAAAATACACAGGACTGTAATGTCTTGATCATATGGTAAGTGCATGTTTAACTTCATGAGAAAATGTCTAATTGTATTCCAAAGTGTCTCTTCCATTTTGCTTTCCCAACAGAATGAGTTAGAGCTCTTGGTGCTCTAGTCTCATCATTCCTTGGTATTGTCACTTGCTGTTGTTGGCTTTTTAAATTTTAATCATTCTAATGTGGTATCTCGTGATTTTAATGTGCATTTTCCTAATGATTAATGATGTTAAACATCTTTTCTTGTATATTTTTGACATTTTGTATCTTATCTTTGGTAATGTATCTATTTTGTCATTTTAAAAATTGAATTGTTTGTTTCTTAATTTTGGTGTTTGAGTGTTTTTTTATATTCTAGACACCAGTCCTTAATCAGATAATGGCTTCTAAAGACATTATTCTTGTCTGTGGCTTATCTTTTCATTCTTTCAAATAATTTAAGTTTTTAATTTTGATAAAATTAAATTTATCAATTTTGGGGGAGATTGTGATTTTAGTGATTTATCTAAGAAATATTTGGTGCAGCATGAAGTAGGGCACTGACAACAAATTTTGCTTTTATCCCACTTTTTCATAAGACTAATGCTGAAGACTAATATTTCAATTGAAGCTTTCTTGTAATAGGGTAAAGAGGTGTCATGCCAAATATTTAGAAAATTACTTTGAGATAAGTTTTAGTGATAAGGTTTGCACCTCTCAAAATCACAATCCATCACTTAAATGAATGGCAGTTAATTTAGAGGCCCCAATCCCACTGGGGGATGGGGATTGTTACTGAGACTTTTACAAATCAAAACTGGCACTGAAATTTTTCAAGTGCAAAACAAAATGATTTATGAGAATTTATTTATAATAACTTCTTATCGAACCGACGTATTGGGTTGAGCCTATAAACCACTCTCTCTGACACATACTCTTTAGCCCCATTTAGCTTTTCTTTTTCAAACCAAGCCTCAAAAAACCACTTTGGATGCATTCTTTCACTTCCCACTTTCCACTGACTTCTATCATTTATTGGAATATGTTGTGGGATTTTTTTTTTTTTTTTGCCTCCACCCCTTTACTGAAACTGCCTTAACCAAGAAAGGGCCTTCAAACTGGTAAATCCGATAAACACAGGACCCTCCCCAGCAGACCTTTCTGGTGCAATGACAGTGTTGGCTAGCCCGCCAGTTGTTGGCAGACAGGGAGCATTCTCTAGAGTCCTGTTTTTTGTATAAATACTAGGCATTATGAATTCTACAGTCTATATTTCTTTAAATGTTATTGGGTTTTGTTCTGGGACATGGTTAAGTTGGTTGGAATCAGTTTGTTTCTTTCCAGGCTTGTTTTGAAGCTTTCTTGTCTTCCCAACAAATTCTAGCCATGTTGGCCGTCCTGAACTTCCAACTCCCACTCTGCTACTCAGCCAGACTACTGGGCTTTGACTGGTTTTCTTTCTGCACTGAGATCCAGAAAGTTTCTGTGGGTTATCTTGAACAACTGTTGGTCTCACCTCACTTGTTACTTTTTCTCAGGGATCACTGTTTTGAGCTGTCTGTTATAAACTGTCTGAAATTGTTGTTTCATGTATTTTGTCTACTTGTGTAGTTGTTTAGGTATAAGGGCAAATCCAGTCCCTGTTAGTGCATTATGAAAGCACTAGCCATAAATGAAATTCTTTCAGAGTCTCTTCCATGTTATATTGCAATTAGAACCTTGGTTTAATCCAAACATCTGCCGTCTCTACTTCTACTTCTGAGATGTTTGTGGTCTGCTAGAGGAAATCACATAAATGTGAGCAATTGTGACATTATATTTTTATGACTCTCAATTTCAGCTGCCTTCTCAGCACCATTTCCCACTACAGCTATTTAAAATGCTTGCCAACTTCTTCAGGTCCCCAATTTCAACATCTAGAAACTTTGTCTAAGCAAATTAACCTTTTTTATATGTTACAGAGAGATTAAGGATATCTTAATGGAAATTGTTCAAATCTCCCATCAGTATGACTACAAACATATCTATCCCTACTTCTTTCTCCCCCCAATATTTTGGGGAGACGTATTATTTGTTCAAACCACATCCTTCCTCTGTACTCTTTACATATTTCTTTTACTCATTTCTGTGGCTTTAATCATAAGTTGCTTCTTTTCCATGTTATGTTTTTCTTTTACTATATTTTTCTTGTTATTGTGCCTTTATCATTTTGTCTGATAACATAATTATTGCAAAAGATTAAGCTCTATGGAAGAGTAAAAGCCATTTTCCATCCATATTAAAAATTAATACTTTATTTTAGAAGTCAGCTGTTGCTATTGTTTTCATCTTCTGTGTAGAGGCCTCTTGCAGGACATCCTTCATAGCCCCCTGAATATGGCTGATAGAGACCACACTGTTACCCTTCGAATAACAGTCCCAGTCCCTCAGTGCAGACCTCAGCCAAGTGTTCTCCTTTACTCTGAATCCTCCAGTGACTTCCTCTCTTCTGCAGAGTAAAAGCCAAAATTCTAAAAATGGCTTAGGACACTCTACAGGGACTGACCCACTATTACCTCCCCCTCCTTAATTTCATCTTAACTTCACTGGCCTCCTTATACTTCTTGCATAAGAAACACATTCTGGGTATGTGGCTCTGTGGTTCTCTCAATCTGGCATTGTCTTTTCAGATATCCATATGACTTTGTTTTTTCACTTATTTCAGGTTCCTTCTCAAAATTTATCTTGCTACACCTTCAATGACTACTATGTATAAAATTAGCAATACTCCTATTATGCCCCTGTACTCCTGGCAGTATTTCACTTTATAGCCCTTAATGTCACCAATATAATGTTTATTTGTTTTTTTATTGTTTCTCCATACTAGACTGTAAGCTCCATGAAGGCAAGGGTATTTGCATCTTTGGTTCACTGCTGTAGCAAAGTCACCTTGAACAGTAACTGCCATGGAGAAAGCATTAAAAAAATATTTTTTGAATAAATGCTTTGTATCCCTCTTTCAACTACATTTCATGCTTTCCCAGAGAACAAACACCAGTGTGGTGAGGTCTCAAGTTGTTTCTGTGGTCAGCTAAAAGCTCTTCTGGAACAATCTTCACAAGGGATTCTTGTTTTCAGCCCTGCTCATGAGCCTATATTCACTATTCTTTGAGGTAATTTTATTTCAGAAACTTTCCCTGGCATGGGCCTTGATGAGGCAACTTTGACCCACCTCACTGGGTCTAGGTGATTTAGATCTCAGGGAGCAGATCTGAATCTTGTGCAGCTGATGTCCTAAGATACAACCATCTTTGCCTACCAGGAAATGATAGTCTTAAGTGAATTATAAAAAGCTCTATATTTGCCTAAGAGACAGTTAAGCACCCCCAAGTAAAAGTAGATTCCTTCAATTAAAAAAAAAAAAAGCTTATCTGCTACAAATATATGTAAATTTTAAATTTCAAAAGTGGAATTATAATCCATTTACTATCTTTCATTCAGCTGTTTTTCCTATTTCTATTATTATTTCCCGTGTCAGTACATGTAGTTGATGTATTCCCTTTATTGATTTTTAAACTCTCTAATTGCTTTCAATTTATGACTCTTTAAACATCACTGAAGGAAACATTCTTGAACATACACCTTTAAACTGCTATTTCCTGATGAAATTATTAGAAATAGAACCTCTTGACCAAAATATGTAAACATTTAAAATTTAGTTTTATTGCCAAATTATTTCTGGAAAACAGTGCCAATTTATGCTTACACCAATAATGTAAACTACTTCATAGTTTCCCATATTCTCATCATCACTGGACATTACTGTTTTCAATCTTTTTAGATCTAATAGGAAACATAAGATATCTCATTGTTTTTATTTTGCACATCTTTGATTAATAGTAAGATTGAATGTGTTTCTTATTTATATTACCCATTTATATTTCTTGTTCTATGAATTTCCTATTCACGACTTTTTCTCATTTTCTAAGAAGATGATTCATTTTTTAGCACATGATTAAATTTTGAAATATTTCATGTACAGATGGTTCCCAACTTACCATGTTTCCACTTATGTTTTTTTTTTTTTTACTTTACCATGATGTAAAAGCAATATCCATTCAGTAGAAACCTTCAAATTTTGAATTTTGATCTTTCCCCAAGCTAGCAATATGCAGTATGATATTCTTGTGATGCTGGGCAGTGGCAGACACTTGCTCTTCCCAGTTAGCCACACAATCACGAGAGTAAACAACTGATACCCTATACAGTGCACTGTTTCCAACATTTTTTTGATATTGTGTGCTTTGTGTTTTCGAATCCCATCATGTGTGCAAAATGCCCGTCTCTGTCTCCTGCTTCTGGTGAGAAGAGGAAGGCTATTACTCACGAGATGAAACTCAATATAACTGTCCAAAGGTGTGCTAAGATAAATGTTCTGAGCATGTTTAAGGTAGGTTGGGCTAAGTTCGGTAGGTTAGGTGTATTAAATGCATTTTGACTTAGTGTATTTTCAACTTAAGATGAGTTTATCGAGACTAACCCTATCATAAGTTGAGCAACATTTGTGTATAAAATCAAGCCTGTTATTCAATTCATTTCTATATTTACCTATTTGTTGATTCTTTACCTACCAAGTTCTGGAAGTTTTTAAATGTGTCCCACTACTACTGTAGGTTTGTTTAATTCTCCTTATATTTCTTACACCTTTTACTTTATGCATGAAAATGCAATGCTGTTGGATATACTAAGGTTAATGAATTTTGTATGCTTGATGGATTTTAATTCCTTTTATGAGTAATTTCTACTTAGTTGTTAAACATTTTTATTCCAAAATGTGATATATTTTGCAGTTTGTCATCAAAAGTCAGGGCTTGGCTAAAGTTTTAGCTTAAAGTCTTTTTCTTTATTTTTGCCTTTTTTCTTTAATTTTCTGTCATCATGGACGGGTGTTCTGTAAAGTGTGTGTTTTTCTTTCTTGGATTTCTGTTTTGCATTTTCAACCTCCCACTCTTAACTAGTTATTTCTAATTGTTCTGCTAAAGTTAATTTTAATTAGATAACAATAGCAAACTAACACAAACAAATAACTCCTCTCTTCAACTCCTTGTTTAAACTCGAAACTCTTTTAGTCCTCACTTTATACTTTTTGTATTTTATAAGTTATACAAAAGATAATCTTTAAAACCACCAGTTCCTTACACTCACCTTTTTTTCTATACTTCTCTCTAAAATCTAAGCTCCTTCCTCACCTCATCTGGTCGGGTAAATGTTACCCATTGTACCTAAACTGCCACACCCAATCCATTCTTGTCAGGTCTTACATTATGTGATCTCTTCTGCACATAAAATCATTTGACTTCTTGTGGAAACACTTTTATCATTTCACTTTTAAAACATATTCACTTCTTGGATTCCTTTGTCATTTCTGTCTCCTCTGTGTGCCCATCACACACCCAAGTTTAGCTGTATTTATATCTTCAACTCCTCCCCATGTGTGGCTCATCCTGTAATCTGCATGTGTAAGGTAAGTTTCTCTCCCACACTGCAGATCACAGAATGCACAATAGTTTATGTGGATATTCCAAGAGAATCTAAGAGAACACGTGCAAAACTGACTCATTGTTTCCCTCAGCTGTATTTGATTTAGATTTCTAAATAAGGTCTGAAAGCCTTTGTTTTATCTGTTGAATTCTAGATTGCTTTTCTTCCACTAGATCAATGATACTCAAATGACAGGCAGTTATGAGGAGCCACAGTACGTCAGACTCTTAAGAAGGTCATACCTCTAGGTTAGAACTCACTTCTGGATGCCTTGCTGGGGTGATGAATGTGGAAACAAGGTGAAATGTAGAGGGCAAATGTTTTGGATGGTAAGTCCTTGCAGGCAGAGACTGAGTGTCATGTGCCTTTTGAAACTAGCATAGGGCCTGGAGAATATTAAATAGCCAATATATAATTATCAAATTAATTTAAACTCACTTTTAGTTGAGACTTAATTGTAGCTTGAGACTTGGTTGATGGTAGAAGAAAGAGACAAACATGTTGAAATTTTAAAAAATGTCAAAATTTCCACTAATTTATATAATTTTACTTTGTCAAAGAATCAAATTTATTGGCACATTGAACTTGTAGATATGATAAGTTTTTTATTTGGCATGCAAAAATATGTCATGTTTTTTGACCCTAGTGTTTCTGCTTCCTCTTTAAACACTGTTGATTCTTTTATTGAATGCCCTAAAAGGTTCTGCCAGCTTTAAACCCAGGAGGCTGGTACCCCATCTGTTTAACTGGAAACCATCTAATCCAAACAGACACTTCTCTTCTTAGGAGGTATTTCCAATGATCTGTGAAACCAAAACTTTCCATTCTGTGATGCATATATATCTCTCGATCTGACAACGTGTTGAACACATTGAAGTAAATGCCCAGATGTCCTTGCCACCATGGAGTTAGGCTAAATTCTGGTCAAGCACCAACAATAGAATTCTAGAAAATAGCAAGTCATCCACAAAGAAAGAGGCTACCTGGGATTTTAATTTGATCCAAACCCACAACATCATTCAGATCTTGTTGTAAAGCTAAAGGTTTAGATCAGATTCAGCTCAGCTTATAATATGAAAATAACCTAGACTTGTCCCAGAGCCCAGGGCTCTTATATGTGGTATTTATAGTCAAGAATGAACCTGCAGAATGATAGAGAACTGGACTGATTTTTCAGAATTATGGTTACATTGAATATATTCTTCCTTCCTAGGGAACTTCTACTTTAAGATTAAAGATACTTAATTATCTACTAATATTTACCCAAACAACCAAAAATTATCTGCTCTTCACAGAGATTAAGATCATTCCTTTATAGCTTTACTTCTTTTCATTTAATAGATTACCTCTGGAGTCTGACATTGCTTCATTATTTTTAGACCAAATATTATGTGTCAAAATATACTGTGGCTGAAGGTTACTTGTGTGGTTCTTTTGGAAATCTGCTACTACTAAATTCAGTTCCTTGATCTGTGATTTGTTACTGGAGGGAGATGAGGATAGTGTTTATTCATTTTTAATTTCACAGAAATATGACTTTTTATTGTTGCTGTTGAAACATACTTTCTTCCTGTTCATTTTTATTGCTCAGGGGCATTACATTAATCTTTCTCTTTGCTAGAGAATAGCTTGTTTATGTAAATAGAAAAAAGAGTCAAAAATAATTTTCTAATCTTTTCCTCCCTTATTTTTCTTTCTTTTTTGTTTTTTTAAATATATCTCTATTGATTTCAGAGAGAGAAAAAGAGAGGGAGAGAGAGATAGAAACATCAGTGATGAGAGAGTCATTGATCGGCTGCCTCCTGCACGCGCCCGACTGGGGGTTGAGCCCACAACCTGGGCATATGTCCTGATTGGGAATCAAACCTCGATCTCCTGGATCCTAGGTCGATGCTCAACCACTGAGCCATGCCAGCTGGGCTCCCTTATTTTTCTTAATTCACTTTATCTCCTTTCTGTTTTTCTATAATCTCCATTTTATGCAATTCTATCATTGTAGGTGTCTTAATGCTTATTTCAGCCAATACTTCATTGAGTGCTTTTCCTAAATGTTGTCACCTTAAAAATTACTTTTTAAATGTCTTGATTTTTACTTTACTTCTCTAGGTCTCCTTTTCTGTGGCATGTTTATTATTTCTCTATGGTCTTCACTTTTTACATCACTGAATGGTACATGTTGTATTCTTTGGAGGCCAAGTAGGTAGGCTTTTCTTTCTAAAAACATCTATTATATTTTTTAGAATTTTTATTGAATTTATTGTGACATTATTTAATAAAATTACATAGGTTTCAGGTGTACAAATCTATAATACATCTTCTGTATACTGTATTGTGTGTTTACCACCCAAAAGTCAAGTCTTTCTTCACCACTTATCCCCCCTTTACCCTCTCCTACCTCCCACCACCCCCCTTTTCCCCGGGTAATCACCATACTGTGTCTCTCTCTATGAGTTTGTTATTGTTGTTGTTTTTCTTAATCATTTCACCTTTTTCACTCAGCTCCCCAGGCCACCTCCCCTCTGACAGCTGTCAGTCTGTTGTCTGTATTTATGAGTCTGTTTCTATTTTGTTTGTTAGTTTATTTTGTTTATTAGATTCCACATATAAGTGAAATCCTATGGTACTTGTCTTTCTCTGACTGGCTTATTTCACTTAGCATAATACTCTCCAGGTCCATCCATGCTGTTGCAAAAGGTAAAATTTCATTCTTTTCTACAGCCAAATAGTAATCCATTGTATAAATGTACCACAGTTATTTTTTTAAATTTATCTTTACTGTTGAAAGTATTACAGATGTCCCCTTTTCCCCCATTGACTCCCTTCCTCCAGTATCTGCTCCCCAACTTCCAGGCCTACTACACTATTATCTGTGCCCATGCATATAAGTTCTTTGGTTAATCTCTTCCTGACGCACCCCTCCTGCCCCCTTCCCTCTAAGATCCTTCAGTCTGTTCCATGCTTCCATATCTCCAGATCTATTTTGTTCATCCAGCTTATTTTGTTCATTAGATTCCACATATGAGTGAGGTCATGTGATACTTGTCTTTCTCTTGCTGGCTTATTTCACTTACATAATACTCTCCAGGTCCCTCCATGCTGTCTCAAAGGGTAAGAGATCCTTCTTTTTTATAGCTGCATAGTACTCCATGGTGTAAATGTCCCACAGCTTTTTTATCCACTCAACTACTGATGGGCACTTGGGTTGTATCCAAATCTTAGCTATTGCAAATAGTGTTGCTGTGAACATCGGGGTGCATATATTCTTTCTGATTGGTATTTCGGGATTCTTAGGATGGCACTGAGTCAAATGGCCATTCCATTTTTAATTTTTTGAGGAAGCTCCAGGCTGTTTTCCACAGTAACTGCACCAGTCTGCATTCCCATCAGCAGCGTACCAGGGTGCCCTTTTCTCCACATCCCTTCCAGCTTTCTCCCCAGAACCACAAACCCCAATCTCTCCTCACACCTCTCTCTGCCCTCTCTCCTCCAGAGCCCAGGATGAGTGGCTACAAACAAAATTTTGTTGCTGGCCCTTTAAAAGGGCATCTGTGTCTCTAGCAGACTATCATCTCTCCTTGTCAGACAGAATTCTCCCTGATTTTTATAGCCAGATGTTATGTGGGCACCTCTTTCCAGCTTTGGTGCTCTGGTTTTGAGAACCCCATGTGGGTCTGAGACTCCTGCTCCTTAGATGGAACTTTTGCAGCTGAGATATCCCTTCGGAATCTCAGTCTTGTGTCTTCTTCTGTAAAACCTTGGTTATAAGATTTCTGATCAATTAGTCTTCAGTTGGTTATTCAGGTTGGGTGTTTAATATTTTAGTTGTAATTCCAGTTTGGTCCTTGGAGGAGGTAAGTTTAACATCCACTTATTCCACCCCCATATTGGGTCCCCTTTGGCAAAACAAAACAAAACAAAACACTAATTTTAATAGATTATACTCTTCAGATCTGTGACTTTCCAGCTCTTACAGATTTTTTTCTTTGATTCCAGTGTGATCTGAATGTCATATTACTTTAGGTGTCTTGCCATACCACCTGGAATTTGCAAACTTGTAAAAGAGATCAGGAGGATGTGTGAAGACCAAGGTGAAGAGAAGTACCATGTTCACTAAGACATAAACACTTGAGTATTTCTGAATAGAGGTATAACAGGTGAAATAAAATAGCGCAATTTATGTAGACCTGCCCCTGCCCCTCTACTGCTAGAAGTTTGCTATCTTATCATACAGGTTATCTAACATTTCTCTGTGTGCACAATGGGTTATGCCTAAAAATCCAAGCTGCTCTTGTTTTTGCCTTTTTGTTTTATCCAACTCTTATGGCATGATTAATTTTTAAAATATAGCTCAACCAATTCTGCTAGCTTTATTTAGTGATGAAATTCAACTTTTTTAGGTGGCAAATAACCTGCCTAATAAAGGAACTGGAAATAATTAAGCATGCATTCTCTCTCTCTCTCTCTCTCTCTCTCTTTCTCTCTCCCTCTCTCTCTCTCTCTCTCACACACACACACACACACACCCCTACAAAAATCAAGGACTCACCTTTTCCAACAATGGAGCGCCTATATTTTCCCAACACTCTTCTGCATTAGGCACAAAATGCTAAGTATAACCAAGGGTAGAGGCATTGTCTATGTGTCTGTATCCAAATTTCTCTTTAAATTTAAATTTTAAAAAAATGTTCACCAGAATGGTTTGCAATCTTTCATTTCTGCATAAAAACAATAAATAAAATGAACAGTATGAAAACAGGAATCTTGTCTGGTAAGAAAACCCACATTTTTTAGTTTAATAAAACTACTAAAATATAATTGAATATTGAAAATGAGTAAGTGAATCTAGCATTGTTCTCAGTGCACCGAAAGCAGTCAATAAATACCTATTTTTATTATTATTGTGCTTAATATGAAGTCTAAATTTTTTTAAATCAAAAAAGTGTAGAAACTTCATTTTGTTATTCATTACTTAAAAGATTAATCTTATTTTTTTGCTAAGGTATTTAAAAATCCTAATTATAGGGAAAGGAATAAAGACTTACTAAATGTAATGCCTACTATTCTACTAAAATAGTATTAGGTGGGTGTACACGTTTTGAAAGTTTTAGAACTGCATAACATAGTTTGAAGTATCTGACATATTGAATAACTTTGTATTTCAGAGTTTGTAATTCATAAGAAAAGATGCAGAGGTGATATTCTAGTTGTGTGAACCCGTAAATCCTACATCTTAAATTACCCCTCTGCATTTAAAATATTTCCATTATATATTTTATAATGGCCTATCTCACCACTTAGATCTTCTGGACCCTTTTATATGCTTTCATAGAACACAGTATCGTTTTCAAGGCACTTATCACATTTCTCAATTATATGTTGATATGATTATTAGATTAATGTCTGGTTTCCCCATCAGACTATAAACTCCTGACAAAAAAAACAAATCTGTCACATGACTGTTGATCTCCAAGTTTAGCACAATACATGGCATCTAGTAGGTTTTCTACCAATACTTACTGAATGACTGACCTTTATAGGACTTATTTTTTGTACCAAGCCTTAGACATTGATGGCAAATGGCTAATTCTAAGGATGTTTTAGGTGTCTCTCAGTTGCTGAGGCAATTACTGACAGAGTTAAGATTTTCTTTCACCAACTTCCACTCTCTTTAATCATTAATCATTTAATCATTCATTCGACAACTATTTTCTGAGTGCTTAGTATGTCTCAGGCACTGTTTTAGGAACTGGGGATAGTCAGAGAACAAAAATTCGGTGCCTTTTTTTGAGGAACTTACATTCTATGGACAGTAAGTGTTGAAGATTTATGCCTTTAAACACTGAGATGTAACAAGATCTTATTATAAGCTCTAAATATCTTTTAGTCACTTTAGTTTTAATGGGGTTTGTTGCCCCAAATAAGTATTTACATCTTCCTAACTGTTCACACCCAACACCACCACTGGCATCTGAGCTTCCTCCTAGCCTGACCCTCCCCTCTTCATCCCCCCAGTTACACCAGGCCCAAGGAAGAAACCCCCACACTTTAGGAGCCATCTTAGGACTTACAATTTGGTAAACAACTCTACGGTATAAGGATTTTTGTGCAGACTTGTGCAGTGCTCTCTCAGACTTGATTTCTGTTTTGTTTACTCAGCAGTACCTGCACTCTGTACCTCAGGCTACTGGCAGGCGTAAGCATCACTTAAAAAGTGATTTAGGAAATAACTGTACTTCCCCCAGGGTGCAAATGAAAGGAGAAGTTGTGGTAAATAGCTAATGTAAGCAAAAGGTGCCTTGGGGGAACCCTAAGAGTCACTTCTTTCAAACCAGCAATAACTTCTGGTGCTATTGGTCCTGAGGCAGCAGCCGTCAACCTTGTTTAAAAAAGCTCCCTGATGGTGCTCTCATTAATTAACCGACTGCTTGTTGATTCTAGAGTGATTCCGTTTGTTCTCTGGAGAGTGTTTTTGGAAACTCGGGAATGCCTTGATGTGGAATTTCATCTTCAGGCCCTAAATTCCCAGGATGGTGGTTTACTGGGACATATAGGAGATAAAGTAAAAAGGAGGACTTGTTAGATAAAAGTGATAATCAAAATATTTTAAATTCAGATGTAATTTTTGAAGATTTTCCCCACAGAGCAAAAAAAAAAATTACCTGAAGCAAAGTTTGACTGACAGGCGGGTTTAACAAACACAAGACAAATGGCATGCAAAGCAGATAGGGAAGTAGTTGTTGCTAATTACTTGAGAAAGCATTTTAATTAAGCTGTTTGCCAATTAATGCCTCATTTTTAACATTCCATAAATATTTAAACATGTTTCATAAACTTTCTTTCTTATGGAAACATTTGCAAATGTTTTTATGAAGTTTCTTTGGGAATCTAAGAAAAAATACTATACAATTTAGAAGAGTCTACCAGCCATTTTCATAAGTAAATAAGTAAATTGTTGTCTTTATCTTGGTCACTATTATACTTTAAAATGCTCTCTCTGCATAAACTTTTCTTCCATGTTCTGCAACAAAGATTGAATAAATACAGGCTACATGTTATTTTGCTCTTCCATAAAAATTGAAAATAACATGAGGCATGGAGGATAGTATGTTTAATTTCAATCTTCTAGTCAAAAAACAAGAAAATAATTTTGGATGATTTAAAGAAATTCAACAAATAGCATTTGTTAATGTTTTTATCATCTTCAACCGAAATCCTCCAAAATACTACCTACCCAACCAAAATAAAACAGAAAATACACACAAGGCCAAACAGGAAGGTTTGGCTGTTACCAATTTGAAATATAAGCAATTACGAACTTAACCAAATACACCTCAAGCTTTTGGCTTCTCTCTTTCCCTGCTTACTTTCCCCTTGGGGGAAAGTCATGCTTATGCGCGTTGCCTACTTTACATGGTTTTCCTGAAACTAAGAGACGAGAAAAGATCATGTTTAGAATTTAGCCCGAGGACTAAGGACACTCCTTCATCAGCGCATGGCATTTTCTCATGTAACTGAAACATTGGTCATGTAGTAAGTCACCAAAAGGGAAGGTCTGAGCTACCTGAAAGGCTGGCTGGCCTGCACTGTGATGCGTTAGGCAGAAGCCAGGAAAGGCTCCCACCACACTGGAAATCAGGGGGGAGGGAAAGAAGCTTCAAGGGAGGTGGGGGTTCTAAACTGTGAAGCATGTGATCCTTCGGAGGCACTGGGAATAGTCAGGGCTGGTTAAGGGAGGTGAGTGGGGGCGTTGTGGGGCACCTACTGGGAAACCTGCATTCGTGCGAGCGCTCAGGGACAGGAGCATAACACCAAGCGACCCATGACCAGGGCCTCCAGCCCACCTGTGCCCCACCAACAGAACACTGTCCTGGCACGAGGAAAGCAAATTCGGTCTGTCTCAAAGGGGGGAGTTGAACAGTAATAACAAAAAGGCCATGTGCTATAGAAATGATAGTGCAAATGATAGTAACGTAACTTGGCTCAATTAGTTCTGTGACCACGTCAGTCTTTTTGTTGCTGTCCAGCTGAAAACTGGAAGTGGAGATGAACGTGAGCTTGGCCTCATGGGGGTTCCACGCACCGGTGAAGCTCAGCACTTGCTGCCACTTGAGACTTGGGGTGGGAATCACGTAGTGGGGGCCGGTGAAGGAGTTAGAGGTTCTCAGAATTTCCAGTTGCTTTCTTGGTGGTGAAAGAAGTAGGTCTTTGGGTTATGTGGATACTAACACTGTACTCATCTTAAATGAGTTAAATGATATTGTTTCCTTCTACTTTCAGTCTGCATAATGTCTAGATTCTAATGAATTCTGTCATCCTGGGTTTATGGTTTAACTAGAGTTTAATTAAAAATCAAATTTCAAATTGTCTTGAAACTGGGAAAAACTAACAACTAAAGAACAAGAAAAACTCACCCAAAGAGCATTTTTATGTTAAAACAGTGAATGGGGGGCAGTGTTAAAATGATAGGGTCACGTTGCTGCTTCTAGCTCTGAGGGAGTAACTGGGACTGGACTTGCCTTCCAATAAATAATTAAAAACTGGACAAAAATATATGGGACTGGTTTCAGACATTGCGCAACAGCCGTGCAGCACTGTGATCCATGAGAACGGCTGCCCAGCTTTCTGCCTGGGGGCACTTTCCTGACCAGCACGTAGGGGAGGGGTGCACAGGGCACTGGCTGAGTCAGGGAGACATAGGTTGGAGTGAGGGAGGGTCGCGCAGCTGGAATCTGTGGAGCAGAGAATCAGAGGGGGCAGGGAGCGGGCCACAGAGAAAGAGCTCCAGAGATTCACAGAGTCCTGTGTTTGGTTGTTGAACACTAATCTGGGCACACACAGGGCAAACCTCTGCTGGATGGGCCCATGACAGGCTGTAAAGGAACAATCTCCAGATCTCCTGCAGGGTTCAGAGAAGCTGGAGGACTGAAAAGCTTGGCTGGAGCATGAGGCCTTGCAAAGAGGTATTTAGATGCAGAATAATCTAAAACTCAGAAAAGCAGTAAGCTTTTAAAATAACTGACAAACAAAATAGATCCAGAGACATGGAAGCATGCAACAGATTTACAAGTCTCAGAGGAAATGGGGGTGGCGGGGATGGGAAGAGATTAACCAGAGAACTTATATGCACATATGTATAACCTATGGACACAGACAATAGTGCAGTGAAGGCCTACAGGGGTGGAGGAGCCAGGAGGAGGGGGTCAATGGTGAGGAACAAGGGGGACATCTGTAATACTTTCCACAATAAAGATAAATTTTTAAAAAGTAAAACAAATAAATAAAATAACCAGATACAGTGATATAGTTTCATCTTCCTTTGTGACCAATTAATAGAATCTGAATATTTTAAAATTTCCATTATGATTGCTTCCTCCTAACTCTTAATTATTTAGACTCTCTTTAATTTCCAAATACATAGGTTTGGGGACTATATTTTCAGTGTTGATTTCCAGTAGTTTTAGAATTTTGTGACATCCTTTAGGGTCCTACTATATAGTCAATTTTTGTGGTTATTCTAACTCTACTGGAAAAAAATGTGTTTTCTCTATTTTGGGAATGCAGCAGTATCTTTAGAATAATCCACTAGATTAAATTTGTGAATTAGGCTCTTTAAATCTATACCCGTACTGATTTGGGCTCTGATCACACGTTTGTTGGTTTTTCTTTGTTATTCTCACAACTTTTGCTTTGTTTATGAGGCAAGCTTGCCATGAAGGCAGGTTGTGACTGTCCTATTTTCTTGGTGAACTGTTTCTCATCACATCACATTCACTTCTTAGTTCTGTTACCAAAGTATCCTTTTCATTTAGCATTTGCCTAATATAGCTTATTCTATCGTCTTTCTTTCAAACATTCTGAGGAAAGACTGGAGTTAGGAAAACATAACGGCGTCTCTTCCCAGCCTGACTGCTCAATTATTAATAGAACCTGAAGCTTGAGGGGAAAAAATAAATATATCTTTGGCCTTTTAAACTTTTAAACTTTCCGTGAACTCTTTAGCCCTGTTTTAAACCTTATACAGATTATCACCGATATGGTAGGCATTGGTGCCTGAAGGCCTCCTCAGAAAAAAGGCTCCCTACCTGACAATCACCTGAAATTCATCACCATAGTTATTGATACTAGTTAACTCTGAAATTTTGTCTTGGAGGTTTTGCTTTTGCAATAGCTGTTCTGGCTTATCCCTTAGGGAGTAACACAGCTTTGAAGCTGTGCCGCTCTCTCATTCGCCATTGCCTTGTCTCTCATTTGTTTTAGTCTTTTGTTATTTTATCTTTTTTTCTGAAGGACAACCTGAAGTTTGCCCTGCTTATTGCCGATTTTATTTTATGTAGTGTCTGCTGTAGGCTTTTTGTTGGTTTTTTTTGGTAATTTTATGTGTTTTTGTTTAGTTATATTTTCCTTTCGCTTGCTCATATTATTTTCATTTCATTCCTTTTCCTTCCCTCTTTCCTTTCTATGTGTGAGTACCCATTTCCTAAAGGCTTTATCTTCTTACAGCCTACTGAGTTTTTAAATAGGTTTGTAATTTTTTTCCCCCTGGACAGCTATAGTAAATTAGTTTTGGAATTATTTTCTTCTTCCTCTGACTCTTTCCATTCCCCTTGTTCTATAGTTATTTTCCAACCCTTTGCTTTTGGTTTGTTTATTATATTTTATGTGTGTTTAATTTTTTTCTTTTTCACTCATACTAGAGATCTGATTTTTTTTTTCTTCCAGAGCATTAGGAGAATCAGCTTCTTCTTTATTCCCTTGCTACAACTATATTTATACTATTTTATTTTGTTGCTGGTTAAACAACATGACATCATGCTATGTTCCAGTTTTTGAGATCTGATCTTTACCAGTAAGAAACTGATTAGCTAGGTTTGCAATGGTTTTATTTTCTGCCCACTTGGGGCTTCGTTAAAGACAATTCTCAGATCTGTTGTTGGAAAGCAGATTCAGATGTCCAGCCTCTAGATCACCTACCTCCCAGGCTTCACCACACCTTCATCTAATATGACTCTGTTGCACTGAAATGAGGCCCCATATTCCAGCCTGTTAACTCTCATCATATAAACCATCAGGCCTTACATTAAGCAGAAAGTGCTCCAACTCTTCCTGGTTTTGGTCTCCCAGCTCATTAAAGACTCAAACTCCAATATGTACCATTGCTGGGACTTTCTTTTCTTTTTCAATATGTTTGTGGGTGACATATTTATTTGGGTTAAGAATAGATCACAGCCCGGTGGGGGCGGGGCTCAGTGGTTGAGCATCAACCTAGGATCCAGGAGATTGTGGTTCGAATCCCAGTCAGGGCACATGCCTGGGTTCTGGGCTTGATCCCCAGTGTGGGGCATACAAGAGGTAGCTGATCAATGACTCTCTCATCATTGATGCTTCTATCTCTCTCTCTCTTCTTCACTCTGAAATCAATAAAAACATATAAAAAAAAAAAAAACAACAAAAACAACACGATAGACACATATAATGCTTAATTCCTGTTTCTCGTCTGACTGTTTTATAGCACCGATTTTCAACCAGTGTGCATAAAGAATTTTTAAAACATGCAGTACCTGACTGTTTAGTCAGGGGCACTGACCTCCTTCCCTTAGATTGTCAAATAAAACAAAAAAAAATGTCAACAGCCAGCACAATTATAGCTAGCTGTCCATTGTGAATGAATCAAAATTACACCTATTTTTTGTCAGATTGGCAAAAATATATATATTTTGGTGTGCTGAAGAATTTTAGTAATTAGTCTATATGTGCCATGAGATGAAAAAAGTTGAAAATCACCGTTTTATAGAAGTTGGCAATCCATTTCTGTTTTAGAAAAAGAAGTGTTGATTGTGTTAGCGGTAAGGGGACAGCTTTCAGACTGATTCCCAAAGTAGCATTCACTCAGTAGATATGCAGCCACTCACGCTCCTGACTGGACCACACTTTGCATTTCCGAGTCCTGGGCAGGGGCAGAAGCAGAAAGAGCTGGAGAGCTGTCTGCTTAATTTCAGGTAGACTAATGATGGGCTCCTGTTGCATTTCTTTAATCCATTTATTTTGTTTTATAGAATAATGTTGAAGTTGCTCTGGTAGGGTTTGAATCATGAGGCTATTTCCCAGAAAGGGTGGGTACAGAGGTATGGAAAAGTGGTCAGTGCTTCTGAGGGAAATCATTTTAGAATAGTTGAAAAATGCTTGGGGAATCTTGTCTAATAGAACATTTTGGGGAGTTGTGTCTTCGTTGAGAGAGTGTGTTCTTGGGAGAGGGGGGTCCACATTTGCTATTGAAGAGAGTGTTGAGTTGGAGGAGGCAGAGAGGGACAGTATATTTCCTAATTCCTACTATTTTACAAACTGCTCTAGCCACACGAAGGTCTTGTGGTCCCCAGAACATGCCATGTGCTCTCTTCTTCAAGTCTCTGCACATGCTCTGCTTTTGCCTAGAATACCCTTACTCCTCTCTTTCCTTACCTGGGTAACTCCTACTCATTACTCAGTTCTCATACCAAATAGTCCCTTCAAGGAAGACACCTCTGACTCTTTTACTTTAAGGGTAATGGATATCCTTTCACTTTGCTCCTAAAGCATCTTAGCAAACTTGTTATCAGAGCATTCATTTTCCTCAGTTGTTACCGCTTGTCTACGCCACCATGGAGGACAACCTAATCTTTTTCATCATGGTATTTCTAAGTTCATACAAGTGGCCCTCAGTAAATGCACAGGGAATATCAAATAAATTAATGCTTGGGCAAATCATAAATGAATGAGTTTTGGGTGGATTGAAGGAGAGAAGACAAGGGCTGCTGGTTTACTATTTTTTAAATTTTCCCATGACCCTCTGGTAAAAGATTTATATTACTCAGTCATTTTTATCATGTATTTGAGGTGATCTCCCATGTAATTTATTACAATGACTATACTCTCCTGCAATCTGGGATCTACAGCCATGTTATGAAATTTGAAAATAGCTGGAAGCCTCTCACTTAGGAACACCTCTGCCCCTGCCATACTATTTTAGATTTCAACTTTTTAAATGTTGCCCAAAAAAAATTCCCTTCTGATTTTTTAAATGTGCAAATACACCTAATTAGAGTCCACAGTTCAGCTGTCCTGTTTCTCTTGGGCAATAAGAGAGAAAGAGAAAGAACACAGGTGAAATACATAATAGTACCACACAAGCATGGCACTGTTATATGTCATCCTTTTTAATCATTAATAACTATGCCATTAATGCCCTTTTTGAAGAAAAGGGAAATAGGTTTAGAGAAGCACAAAGTAATCTAGTAAAGGTCACCTAGATAAAAAATAATTTGAGATTTGAATCCAGGTTTCACTACTGTAATATTAGAATTAGAATGTTGTGACTGTTTACCTCTCATCTACTAAAAGTCTCAACCTAATGCAGTGGCCCATAAATAATATTTGTTTCTAAGATTTTTTTTTTATTGATCTGAACTGAAGGATCATTTAAGAGCATGGGTGCTTCTGAGAGGATAGGCTTAACAGGAAGAGCAGATAAGAGGTCTAAGAAAGGGAAGCAAAAGATTTGTTCTCTGTTAAACCCAGCTTTGGACTCCAAAGAAAGCAGAGATAAGCTGTGAGAGGCTGGTGTGGAGAGAACTATGGCTGGAATGCAATGTCATGTGGGACCAGGCCCTTTCTGCGTGCCTTTGTGGTATGTCCATACGGGTTCAAAAGTGAGAGATTTTTTTTAAAGTGATGAGTTTTATACTCTTTCCCCAGCATAGAATTCTGCCTAAAGCAGTATGGAGTTAGGCAAGTCACCAGTGTTTCTAAGCCTCAGTTTTCCTTACGGACCATGGGGGAGTGATAGCCCTTCCTGCAGTGATCACCTCTGAAGTTTGTAAGAGAGAAAATGCAATGAACACAGAGAGCATTCCTATAAAGTAGGTGTGGAAGGCAGAACAGTGGGCCCTCAAAGATGTCCCCATCCTAATCCCCAGAAGCTGTGACTATGTTACCTTACACAACAAAGGGGACTTTGCATATGTGATTAAGTTAAGGCTTCATGGGAAGATCGCCCAGGGGAGTTCAATGTAATCACAGATGCCCTTATAAGGAAAAGAGGGAGGCAGGAGGGTCAGAGGAAACAGTGTTAGATTCCTGGCTTTGAAGTTGGAGGAAGGGACCACAAGCCAAAGTATGCAGGTGTCCTCCAGAAACTAGAAAAGGCAGGGAGCTAATTCTGCCCTGGAGCCTCCAGAAGAAATGTAATTCTGGTGACACCTGGACTTTGGGCCAATAGGGCTCATTTAGTACTCTGACCTACAGAACCGTAAGGTCATAAATCAGTATGGTTTTAAGCACTAAACTTGTGGTCAACAGAAATAGGAATAGGAATGAGGAGTAGGCCTGGTTAATAGAAAGGCAAAAGTAAGTCATTCAGAGAAACTTTGATATTTGCTGCCTGTTAGATTTTCCAGAGGGGCTCCAGGAACATGCTAATTTGCATGGCTGCCTTAAAGCCTATGCCTGCCAGCAGCTAGGCAGCTGCCGGTGATTTCCTTCAGCTATTTACTGGCTGGAAGCTACCAAAAGACTCAATTAAGGCAGTTTTACCGAAAGTGAGTCACCCACAGCACCGCCTCTGCTTTGATACACGCAGGCCCGTTAGAACTCGCCTCACATAAATTTTCTGTGCTGAGCCAGCAGTAGCCGCCAAATGCCCAGCAGCCAATCACAACAAATGACTCGGTGAATTTATGGTCTTTGAAATACATGCGTAAACATATACTCATAGGAACATGTTTGGAGTTGTTGTTAACAGGAATATGCTTCCCAAGTACGTTTAGTTAAATCTTTCAGCATACATCAGAAATCAGTAATAATATCTGCCTTCTTTAAAAAATAAAATAAAAATTGAGTTTAAAAACAAAACAAAAAGGCTTGATTTTGGGGGTAGTCTTAGATTTCCAGAGCCGTTTGGCTACCATTGAAGAGGTTGAAAGCCTGAATTCCTAAATTTACTAAGGACTGGATCTGAAGCAGAAGTAGAAACGCTGGCCACACACCACCTGCGATTCTAATGGTGAACAAAGGTGAAAATCAAAGAATCAGAGGCCCGATTGTTTCAAGCACTGACCATGAACTGCAGGGATCTTGGATACGTGTGATCATAAGAGCAAGTGTGTTGGATATCAGAGGCATCATTTCCTAACTAACTTCTTTCTACCTGAGTTGTGAAAATTCACTGTCGTGAATCATTTCCTCATCAGCTACATACCCCCCCTGGAACCTCCAAATCAGATGTTAGTGAAAGAGGAGAGACCGAGAGCAGCTCCCCAACACTTAGTGAGGAAAACAAATCCTCCCATTGTCTTTTCAAAAGAAATATGTCATGACTCACAGGCTTGATTTCTATAGAAATATAAGCATTGGCAGTTAACCATTGACCTTACATTGTTGAGCAGCTTACCAGATGGAACATGATGAACTCCTTAGCTAAGGGAGAAGAAACTCAATCAGTTACTTATTTCTCTTTAGATTTGACTAAATATTGTTTTTTGAACTGCAGATAGCATGGTGCAGGGCAACAGTTTTAGGGAAAGAGCTGCTAAGTATTTAGTATACTGTTATTCATAAGAAATGCTATGTTGCTTTCTGAAAGTGCCACTAAAACTTGGTACAGAATTTCACATTGAGGATACTGGAATTCCAGATCTTGCTTAGACAAAGCAATCAGTATTTTACTAATGAAGCATCATAATATTTTATCTCGTAGAAATTTTTCAAGGGAGGGAGAATTCAATGTACTGGATCGACTGAGAAGAATAAATGCAGAAATTAGCTCCTGGCACACCTTTTGTTCTGGGCCTTTATACATGGTGTTACAATTGCCCCTGTTGAATCACTTCTGAAAGAATTTCTTGCATAATGGCATCTTAGTCGTCACTGTAATGTCAACAAACAAGGCAGATTAATGCTTCCAGTCCTGAGCTGTCTTATTAGAATTGTAGGCAGATCTTCATTAAAATGAATGACATCTGATTCCATGAGGCAGTCACAACAGAGGCACCTTCTTGCTCTGGTGTCACCCTGCAGATGACAATGTAGGCCATTATGAATGACACTCCACAATTCCTTACTTCCTGTCTCAAATTGTAGTTAATCTTTCATCCAAACCGTACACATGTGCAGCTTTAAGTGGCCTATCACAGCGAGTACCCAGTAATGCTGCAAGCACATGGAGACTGACAGAAGGTAAATTGCTTGTCAGGAGGTCTGTATTTCAATTCACAGCATATTCCAAACACGTCGTGGTGAAAGCACGCCACAACAGCTGCTTTCATTGCTAACTATTTTTGATGTAAATGTCAATAAAGCTCCAGGCCCTTTCATATTTTTGGCCAAGAGTGTCCATCTTTCCCTATGCAGGCTGGCAGGTGGAGTTCCATTTATCTACTCTTAGGAACATGTCCTATAATAATGATGGCCTCTGGAGGCCGTTTAGAGTGATTGAGAGCAGTGATTGGGACAATAGGCTGCTGAATTTCATTGCTGGAGTGGGTTGACAGGTGACTGCTTTTATGCCCTCTCATCTGGTGGGGAAGGAAATAAAACACACACTTCCATCCAGTCCACAGGCAATCACCTCCAAGTTGAAGATCTACACCTATACTTTATTCCATTCATCGGGAAAAAAAAATTGACAGCAGTGACTATTAAACAATTGCAAATTCCCCAGCAGATCTGGGGTTTTTAAAGAGACAGCAACAGCATTTATTTTCTGTAGGATTATGGATAGGAGAATTAAACAAACAATTTTGAATGGGATATGTGTGCCTTTGAAGACCTTTTTCCTTCTTGCAAACGTCCCTTTTGGGATACCAGCTGTTCATGCTGTATAACAACTCTCTTTTAACTAATGCTCTGAGGAAGATGACTGAAGCTTGACCTTTAGCAGCTGAAAGCTAGTGGATATATTACAAATCAATTCAAGGACGCTGCTTTCAAGCACATTTGCATTCAAATATGTCAGTATGTTACAGCAGTGAGTATAGAGTATAACAACCTAGAGTAAAAGCGCATACTCTTTTATTCACTATGTTTATTGAGCATCTGCTATAGGCAAGATTTAATTTTACCTTAGGGCTAGGAATGCAAACTAAAATTAGACATACACTTATATAGAAGTTGAATAGAAGTAGCTAGAGTGGGGATCCTGGTTTTGTTTCTTATCTCGGAGAAAAAACTTTCAGTTTTTCTCCATTGAGTATGATGTTACCAGTGGGCAATTTTTTTCAGGTACATGGTGGGATATCTTAAACTTAGAATTCATGTCAATAGTGTGTGTGTGTGTGGGTACACATGTGTATTCAGACCTTTCTAGTATAGGAAATTTTTTGGATTATACTTTTAAATATCAATTTTATTCCACTGCCTTTTCTTTTTCTTTAGGGGCTCCAACAATACATAGATACATAGATGAGATTTTTGTTGCCTATCTCCTTTCTCTAATCACTTCCTTTCCTGTCATTTTTACATCATTTCTTACTTGGTTTTGATTCTCTCCATTGTTTTTCTTTCTCTTGTCAATATTCATTATTATACTTTTGGTGAGCTCATTCTATCTATGGTGGTCTCTAATTAATCTTTATTTCTGAAATTATTTTTGTTTTCTTTTATTTCCATTTTCCTTCCAAAGTTTAGTAAACTTTCACTTCACAACTTCTTCTTTTTTGTCTATTTATTGTCTAAGTTTTTAGTTTATAACTTATGATTTTTTTTCTATCACAACATTTTGTTTAATCATTTTTAATTTGTCTTAGAACGTTATGATTTCCCCCAAATTCATGGCTGTTATTATGAAGGGTTATTTTTATAAATTGAAAGATTTTGATTCTCACTTACTGACTACTTCAAATAGTACCTTCATATGAATTTTGGCTATTATTTTATATTCATTTAAGTTGTGTTGTTTTTCACCATTAATGATAAGTGAAAAGTTGGTTAACTTACTCAGTTTCATAATTCCACAATGTCCTCTTTTGTTGATTATAGTACAGTGTTTACTCTTTAATAAATGGCGCCCTTCAGAGTGGGTGTGGTGTCTTCCAGTGTTGTGAAACACTTTTTTTTCCATAGGGCCCATATCTTCTGAGTTTTACTTATTTATTTTCCTTTATTGCATACATCTCCAAAAGATTCCTCTCCTTTTCAAGTTGTCCTCCTTCCTCAAGAAGCACAACCACCTCTGCTCCTACACACTTTCAAAAATGTTCCTTTTAATTGTCCAGTTGTCTTAATTGCCTAAGGTTGCCAAACAAATCACCACAAGCAGAGTGGCTTAACCAACAGAAATCTATCATCTCACGGTTCTGGAGGCTACAAATCCCAGATCAAGGTATCAACAGAGCCATGCTTCTTCTGAAGGCACCAGGGAAGAATCTGTTCCTGGCCTCTCTCCAGCTTCTGATAGCTTCTTAGCTTATTGCAACATAGCTTTAACCTTCACGTGGCATTCCTTCTGGGTGCTTGTTTTGTTCCAATTTCTCCTTTTTATAAGTATACTTGTCCCATTGGATTAAGGACCAACCTAGTGAAATCTTAATCATCTACAAAGACTCTATTTCCAAATGAGGTCACATTCATAGGCACTAAAAGTCAGGACTTCAGCATCCTTTGGGAGGACCAAATTCAACTCCTAACACCAGTAGATGGTACTCACAACATCTCAGAATTCTCAGGGGAGGGTGTTATTTTCCCACTCATGTATAAAAATTGAAGTTTACAGTACTTTTTATTTCCTAGTTATGCTGTAGGCATGAGTTGTGGTTGATCTTATTTGCTCTTCTTATTGATCTGCATGATTTATGAAGGATGAGTAGAAAAATTCAAATTTGATTGCCTCCTGTTATCTTATGGGAATGAGAAATCTCTATTATAATATATATTAAGATTAATATAAAGATCCCAAACTTCTTTTTAAATTTTTTTGAGTCAGATAACATTGATTCATTGCATTCAATTCAATTAATTAATAATTTGTTTTCATTTGAATTGTAGGAGCTATGATAAATTATAAAGCATTTATTTGGCAGTCAGATTCAAGTCAACACAGATGACTCCAGTAGCTGAATTAAACACATCCCTAGCATGTAATTGGCTTCTGGATTTTTTGACTTATCGGAAACCCAAGTGTGTGTATTATTACTCAGTTTTATTATCCATTCAAATCTGACAGTGTTTTCACAGAAATGGGACATGGGAGATGATTTTATAATGACTGGGGATTTAATAACTTATAAGTAAAATAGCATCACTTCTAGGTTATCCCTCTGCTTAATCCGAACTGAATGTTGGACTAACTAAATTGCTGGGAGATCAGTGGAGATAGTATCCGTTTTCCTCATGGCTCTTTTTGGTGCCTGGATCAGACTTTCTCTTGGACCAACAGACTCTAACACCTCTTCTGGAATCGATTCCAACCGATGATGAGCTACATCTGGCCTGTGAAATGAAAATAGCAAAACCTTTGATGGAGTCCAAGTTAAGTGGATCTACATCATCTGCTCAATCAACTTTTGCCAAGATGAATGATGCTGTGTCAGTGTTCCATAATTTCAGAGGTGGATTTCCCCTTTTAAAAAACAAAGTGTTTTCCTTTACATAGGCAATGAAAGAAAAAAAAACACTGCTGTGTGAAAATGCATTTTGGCTCCTTTATATATTTGGAAACAAAACCCCTAAAATAATCCTCTTGAGCCTTTTTTCTTTCTCTTGGACTCTTGCCTCATCAAGTTGCACAAGGGGGCACTATAGCCGTGAAAGTTCTGGAGAAGTAATTCATTTCCTTGCTTACTACTAGGGGAAGAGTCTAAATAGGAACAAGAAGTTGATGGAAAAGGGGAGCACCAGTAGCTTTGAGAGGCTATGAGTGTTTTCCAGTTGTTTTAACTCCTAGCTCGGATTCAAAAATACTTAACGCCAGAAGGAACATGAAGAGAGGCAATAAGCAGGGGGAGAAAGGCAAAAACTTTGAAGTTTATTTTACAGATTTGTCCAGTTTCTCATATAGAAGAGTAATAAGCATAGAAAAGGGAATGAGCTGAAATAGGTATTTTCAAAATTGAGAAATAGCCCAACAGTGGGACTAGCGGCTATGGTGGAAGCTGCAGTTCAAATTGAGTGTCAAAATCCCATTCCAGGCCCAGCTGATCTCCATGGGGAGAAGAGGTTGGGAATTTTAATGTTAGAGTTGATAAAGCATCATAATGAAGAGTGTTTGGGATAATTTAATTATGTTATAGTGTTCAAATTACTGGTACAACACCTATACCCTTAGATCCTCTCAACCTATAATACAAATGATGTCATATTTGCATTAATGTCCAAGTTCTGCCGCGCACATGAGATTAACTTTGGGCTTCCATCTCTGTCGAGTTTTCCTGGATTATTTATGGGATATTGGGCATATCTACCTTAATTTCTATTGCCAAGACATGGTCTAGGTTTTTGCTTTGTGGTTTTATGTTCTTGTTTAGTTCTTTAAAAGCCTCTCATGCCATTTTTCTCTTTTCTTCCTCCTCAGTTAACTTTACCATTAGCCAGAATACATGGGATTCTTCAGTTGTCTTATAAAGACTGAGCTGTCACAGTATCACTTAATTCTAAACATCTCCTGTCACTTGCATTAATTTAACTGAGTTCACTTGTATCATTTTCTTAACCCATATCTACACTGCAATAAATGACCTAACAAAAAATAAGTAAAAGTAGACCTGAGAAGGCAATGGGTTGAGCTGAAAAGGAAACAAGCTAATGAGCTATAGGCTGAGATGAATTAGGGCTTGGAAAACTTAAAAATTGTTAAAAAATGTAGGATAATTACATGTATGTAAACTATAACACACTGCTAAATTCATATATGAATTGTATAAATTTATTTTGAAGTGATGACTTAATTGAAGAAATACAAAATCATAGGGGTCAATAAAAAGCAGAATTGTTGATGCAAAAAATAGACCCAGTAATATGGAGGGTAAATTTGAAAAGCTTTCTCAAAACTCAGAGAAAATGTCCGAAATAAATAGTTAGTTTATGTATGCCATGAGATGGCAAAGGTTGCAAATCACTGCATTATAATATTGAAAATTAAATAAGAGTAGAATAGGAGTACTGAGTGTTCAAGAAAGATTCATCAGTGCAGAAAAGCACAATTAAGGGTTAGACATGGTGCTAACAGGTACATATTGCTGTTTTGATGTGGAAATTTCACCACGGTATTTATGTGTAAAACAAAGATCAAAAACCCTTCATCATTTCTTCAGGGAGTTGCTGCTTTGCTTTTCAATTTGCTAATATGACACTCTCTAGATTGAGTGTTTATCTACCTGACACCAAATATACAGATGAAAACCAAAACACTCAGTCAATCATTCAGCTTTTTGTTAGTATACATTTTGGCATCACTTAGAAAAGAGTAGTTTGAAATCATTAACTGAATTTCTCCATTTTTATTTATATATTTGGCAATATTTAGGTGTGGTCATAGTTACAAGAAAACCTAGGTCTGATTAGTAACTGCCTTTCCTTTTATTTGGTACTTTGTGCTCTGTTAACAAGAGTTTTTTTGCCCTGATGTATTTATTTCTTCCTGATTGTCAATTTACAAGCTTCACCTCTCTTTGACTGCTGAGCTTTGACCTAAATCTATTTCCATCTGGGTTTTGATTCTTCTTACTCTCATTTTAGCCTCTCTACATAGGGAACACAAATATATTTTCTTTTTTTTTAAATATTTTTTTGTTGATTTTAGAGAGAGAGGAAAGGAGAGGAATAGAGAGATCAAAACATCGATGAGAGAGAATCATTGATCGGCTGCCTCCTGCACGCCCCCACCGGGGATCAACCCCCCAATCCAGGCATGTGCACCCCCAACCTGGGCATGTGCCCTGACTGGGAATTGAACCGGTGACCTCTTGGTTCATGGGGTGGTGCTCAACCACTGAGCCACACTGGCCAGGCCTATACATTTTATGACTTTAATTTTTATCTGTTTTACTCATTCTTATATAAAATGATTAGTATGATTTAAATTCATAAGATAAATATGAAATCAGACTAGTCCAAAATTTTAAATTTCAATGAAGAACAAAAGACACTAGAGAAAGGAGAGAGAGAATGAATCAGGGATCTGGGATGAGTGAGTTACTCTAATTGGGTACCAAGTTCCTAGAATGAAAGGGCAAAGACTGAATTGAGGGTGAGGAGTTGGATGATACTGTCAAAAGGAAGAAAAAAAATCATACAAGTCCATTTCAGGCAGTGGTACTTTTGTTTTTTTGCTGTGACACAACCAAAGGCTTCACCACACTCTCACCAGTAACTGTGCCTTGTTTATTACAGACAAATATGAGTCTCCCCAGCCCACCTCCAACCCTGCCACAGGAAAGATACGTGGCTAAGAGAAAAAAGTTATCTGGACACTCACTTCTCTATGGAACTCAATGCATGCATTCATATTGTCCTAATATTTTTCAATACTTTCTCATAATTTTAATTCAAACCAGTGATAAAGCTTAAAGAAGCTAATGCCCATCATGTATCAAACATGTCCTCTCTGTCAGGCCAGCTGAGCATTTTCCCTGCACTGTCTCATGTAATTTCTGCAATGTGTTTGGGACAATTACCCCCATTTTATAGGTGAGGAAGCAGGTTTTGAAAAGATCAAGTGACAGGCCCAGCATCACAAGCTAGAATCCAGTAAATGGCAGAGCTGGTGCATAAACCCCAGGTGGCTAAATGTGCACAAGACTCTGCTGTGGATATGAGCCTCCTGGGCTTCGACTCCAGAGATTCTGACTCTGGAGGTTAAAGGTAGGGCCTTGGAATCTGCATTTTACAGATCTCTGGTGTGTCTTGGGTGTGGTAGAAACAGGGCCAATACTCAAACACATTGACTCCCAAGCCCTTGCTATTTCCCACTCTGGAAAGGTCACTTTTCACCCAGGGCGCCCCACAGATGTTTCAATGTGTTTCCTAAGGCAGGTATGAAAAATCTCCCATAAAAACGCCATGCCTCTTACTGAGCTCACTTAAAAAACACACAAAAACCACACATTGATAGTAATAATAGTAGCTGCTGCTTATAGAGCCTTCTTAAGTGCAAAAACATTCTGTTTTACATCTGTTATATTCTCAAACAGCTTATCAGTTACATGCTATTATTATCTCTGCTTCTCAGGTTAGGAAACTAGGGAAAAACTAGAATTTGAACAGTCATTGGCTTCGGAGGACAGGCTTTTATATCAGTGCATGCATAATACTGTTTCTGGGAGTTGTTTGGAGGAAAAACAAGTAGACTGTCAGGACTTTATGGGACTGATAGGCTTTCCTTTGGAGTATGCTTGGTGATTCTGTGATAAGTACCAGAATGAGCCACCAGACATGGGACAGTTAGCTGTTCACAGGGTGCTTCAAGGCTGAGTTCAACAGGAACAGCAGGGAAAGAGTATAGCAGCCTTCAGGACACTGTACGTATCAAAAGTTCTCCCCAACTGACACATAAAATTTGTGAGTAGTTAGAGAGGTTAGGTCTCAGCCATGAAGCTTATTCTTTTACAGGGTGGAGTAAAGCACTTAAGACTTTTAAGTTTGAAAGAGCCAAGAAAGGAAATTTTCCCTAAAGCAAAATTAGTATAGTAAATTATATTAGGGTTTTAATTTTCATCAAAATTTAAATAAAATACATTTCACTATTAAGTGGGTTGCCAATCCATATCTTATGTCAACTTTGCTGAAATTTTGCTCTAGGGTTTCTCTCTTGTATTAGTTATATTCATTTCTTTATCCTGGCAACATTCAACCACTGGATCTGTTAAAGAGTACCTAACTCACCTTTGCATCCCCAGAAACAAGAAGGTATTGGTATAAAACAGGCCTCTGATAAGTGTTTATTGAATTGTAGTGAGTGCCTGCAGTACAATTTACCCCATAATAAAAGAAGGAATGCAGAATCCTGAAATAAATATTCTTTGTTCTAAAGTTGCATGCAATCCACCTTGATCTCAAACATTTTTATCAGGAGATTTTGCAGGATTCTAGATCCTCAATTTTCAAATGAAGATTGATTATGGGAATAAATTATTGGAAAAAAACCTAAATTATTGAATCAAAAATGGAATTTGGCAACCCTCTAGTTCAGATGTTTGAGGATTCTTTTTTGGTGACCAAACCTCTTTTTTAAACAAAATTTTATACGGAAATCCGAAATGTTACTCAGCAAAATCTGGCTGAAGGAGTGCATGGAAGTTATTCTTAGCCTGCATCTTTGAGGAGCTTTACTTCTCAAGCCAAATTTCCTCATCTTATGATTGAAAAGAGAGAGGCCATGTGAGATAAAGAAATTATTTTCCCAAGGTTTCATTGCTAGTTAAGGTACAGAGTTGAAAATAGAATCCACTTGGTATATTACGTCCAAATTATTTTTGCCAGAATTCAGGCTGGTTAGGAAAAACAGTTAAGCCCCAAATAGGCTTTGGCCAAACCCAATAATACAGGTATGGGCCAATCACCTGGGTCAAGCATGGGAAAGCGAGAGCAACATCTGGGGGTAGCATGGGCCATTGGCATGAGGAGGCCAAATTGATGGAGGGACGATTGCCAGGACAAGAGGCTCAGGTGTGATCTGAGAAGAGAGTTGGCCAGGCTTGGAAACTTCCCCTGCAGCTTAAGAACATGTGTAAGTGCCTCATGGATGCTAATCCCTGAAAACTGCCTCTTATGAATGCAATTCGTGGGCTGCCTGAGGCCATAGAACGACATGAAGTCCACCACTCAATACTGTTCAGATTGTGTACTTTGGGGGTACAAGTCCTAAAGTGCATGAGTTTCTGAATTGTAAGACAGCCCTAGACAGGTGTTCCTCCTGTTGATCTGCATGTGGGGATCTAACTTGGCAGTTTCTGTTAAGGAAAGTGGCCTTCGCTGTCTTCTTCCTGACATCTTTTAACCTGTATGCTCCTTTTAGCCTTTAACTTGATAAACTTCTTCTAATTTGTCTTTAATTTCTGTCATTTTCCTGTATCTTCCCAATTCTCATAGGTCAAACAAGGGTTACTTTTTAACTTTGCAAAATGCACCAAATTTATCACTGTCCCACTGGACATTTTTCAGGATAAAGATGATCTCACACACACAAAAAAGTATGGGCAAGGTAGGAATCCTGGCCTTTATCTTAATAATTAAAGATTGAACACTTTCAGATTTTCCATTCCAGTCTATAACGAGCTGTGGTAGACATCTGCTGGAGAAACAGCTCCCAACAAACAACAATTTGTTTAATGATAATGATATTCAGGAGAAGTCCAAGACTACTCCAGAATCACTGCAGCTCTTCTTTCTGTAGTTGATTGAGTTGTCCTTTCAAATCAGGGTTAAGGTGACTGGCATGGCAATTTCAGGAAAAGAACATCTGCTCGCAATATACCTGGCTGGTGGATGTATTCTAGAATTTAATTTCTACTATAGCTGCCAATCTCTTGGCCTTTAACACAAACACAAACATTAATCCTGGGAGAAGGGTTTTGTGGTTCAGGTTTATGGCTATTCCTTTCCCCAAATGTGCCACTGATTAAGGAATCTTATTTATAGTATATGCATTGAAAGTTTTAAAAACAGTCAGAGTATCTGGAGGGACAGAGACTCCCCCCCTTAATGAAATTCTAGGGGTGTCCAATCTTTTTATATGCAAAATATATTTCCCATGTCTGGCCTATTCTCATTCTTTTTTTTCATTCTTCGTTGCTGGCTAATGTGACAAAGTCTTATTCTCTCATAACAAATACTACCACCCCCTACCTGCATATATGCAAGCATTTCAACTCCTTTCCCTCTGCAAGCAGTGGCTGATTTATTTTTGAAGTATTCAAACTAGGAGAGTATGACATGAAGTACACCTATCCAAATTAACCGCTGCAAATGCAAACAGAACGGTTCTAAATATTGCATTTGATCATTTTTTCTGTAATTTGCTGTTCATACGGATGCTTTGCATATGTTGATTAAATATATGCTTTCCCCTGCCTGGGGAGCCAGAGACCCTCACAGCAGACCCGCGTTACCTGGTCCCAGGAGACTGCGGCACTCCAGAGGGGCACTGCCACACTGCCTACCTGCTTCAGCTTGTCTTAGCAACAATGATCGCCATATGTGAAGCTGCAGGAAAACAGATGCTGTTTTTCCATTTGTGAAATCAAGTTGTTGGAAAGTACTCAGGTTTTCAATGTAGGAAAGCTCATCTAATCAGCCTACCGAGACAGTGTGAGCTTTCTCAGAAATATTTGACAACATTCCCTAGTATCGGTGACTAGAAAAGTATAGGAAATCATCCTTTCCCCATACTTGACTGATAATATCTGTTTTAATGGAAGTGGAGTCCTTAACTTCCTTAAACAAAAGAAATATGTAACCCAGTTTTCAGTTGCAAAAAGAGCTGGAAGTTATCATCTTATGTGTAGGGCAGATTTACTATAGCATCTTATATCAGCCATAAGTATCAAGGATTGATCAGGAATATGAGAGGATCATAATTCCCTTTTATCAATTCAGACGTTCAATTTCCACAAAAGCCAATAAATGCTCTGTGGCTTATTCCCACCTCTCCCTTGCCCATATCATGAGGACTGGCGTTACCAGCCATTTGTCTCACAAAACACTTGAACTGCTTGGAAAGCTTCTTTTCATTCATAAAATGGGACCTGTTTCTCAGAGTCAGTGCACTTAGCAAAGCAGAGTTTGAAATCTGATTACCTAGAATACATACCGTAACCATGTCAGCAAGGGAAAAAATGTTGGAGAAATACAGTCACTTAGAAACCACATGAAATGTGGATATTCATTTACCTGTTATTATTACTATTTTAGTTTTCTAATTTGTCAGAAGAAATGTAGGCAAAACCTGAGTATGAGCAACATAAAGTCTACATCAAAGGAATCTGGCTTTTAATCTTGTTTCCATCATTACTACCTGATTTTATTACAGCCTGACTTTTAACCTTTCTATAAAATGTAAGTAATAATGCATCAAAAAGTTGTCATAATAAGAAATACAACAAGCTTTAAGAACTAAACAGCTATAGAAGGCTTGGTCATGAATAACCTCTGCTCTGTCTCACTCATGAGTTTGTTCTGGACACCCCTAACAAGAGGAGATGAATCTTCCTGGAACACTTCTCTTTCTGAGATACCCTATGAAAAGTGACTGCATAACAATAAAAATATTATAGACACATAAATTTCTATTTGTTTGGAAGACAAAGACATTGTGCCTATTTAGAGTAATTTAGGAGTTAGCATTTGAGCTGAGCTTTGAAATGTGTGGAATGAATAGGATGGAGTATTTTTCCACAGGAAAGAAACAGCACAAGTAAGACAAGCTGGATGAGAGGAGAGCACAGGGCATTTCCAGGGGTGGGAGGTTTTAAATTAATTTGGCCAGAGAAAGTTGAGGTTTAGTGAAAGAAAGCAAAGGAAAAAAGACAGGTACATTAAGGCCAGATTGGAAGGGCTCTGAATGATGGTCTAAGGAGTTCAGATGTGACTCCGAGCAATGGGAGAGTTAGGTGGATTTAAACAGCTGAGAATTAAGGCCAGAGCTGCCCCTTGTGTCTTGGAACTTCAATGTGTCGCATGGATGAGCCTACTATGAACTAGCACTCTCCTTGCGTATTAAAAGAGTGGACAATGGTAAAAACTATTACAATCCAAGAGGAAAGACCAGAGTTATGAAACAGTTATAAATAAGTGCCAGGATATAATTAAGCCCTAAATTGTGTGGTTACAATAATTGTCATTGAACTTTATAATCTACAAATCACTCTCACAGTATTAATCTCAGCCCCTCAATAAATATTTTCTGAATGAATGAACAGTTGACTCTTTGAGGTAAATAGGAAAGGTAAGGAACCTGAGAATTGAAGTTCACATGGCAGAAGTGTTGATCTGGGACTCAAAGCAGATCTCATGGTTCTTAATCTTCTAATTTTTGTAGACTGTTATGCAGGAGTTAGAAGAAAAAGGCACATCATTGAGTTCCTTTGCCTTTGGTCACTAAGTACTACTACTGAGGGGAGGAAGAGAAAAGATAGATGATGCTAGACTATTCGCCCATGAGTAATAGTTAAATATTTCTGTGAATGAAGCATTCCTTACGTGGATATTTAATGGCCAGTTAGTGTGACTACGAAGGGATATGACAAAAGTCTCTTTCATCAATGATTTTGGCCACATAAACCATTTCTCAGACTTTTGGCAATTCCTGGAGCCACCCAAGAGCCTTTGAAAAAAATGCTTTTCTGCTTAGATCAGCCCAATCTGATCTGGGCTACCATGAACACTGACTAATAGAGTAATTTTAGTAAACAGATGTGAAGTTTCTGTGCCTAGTCAAGTTGAGGGCCCACATCAGAGTCCTGGCTCATTACATATCATGTATCCTTTGACATGTCACTTAACCTGGATGAGCATGTTTCATATCTATAAAATTGCAGAAACAATTTCTATTCTATCTACTTTTATCAAACATATAAATGCATGTAAAATTGCCCTGTCAAATGTTAAGTGATTTATGTTATAGAAGTGAAAGTATTATTTACCCAAAGTGTGAAAATTATTTTGATTCTATATTTTACCAGTTGGTGAAACACTGATTATTTCTTTTTGGATGTTATTCTAAATGGAAAGTTAACAATTTCTGTTTATATTCTGCTATCTTCTTCTGTGTTATTAAGACACAATGGCTCAATATTGTTCAAGGAAAGGGAGAAAAATTCTTTCTCTTTATTCCTCTCAGTTTCTCTGAAAGAGACTGAGATGTCCCCAGAAAACGACTTAGCCAGTCTGCTGTGTGTTGGAGAAGCCGAAGTGCTACCGGAGCTTGAAACTCAGTATAGAACATCAGAGGTTGGGGTACACTGTATGGGGAACAGGGAGCAGAAAGCCTACAACTCAGCAGTCTGTTTCCAGGGTGTTAGAAGACAGGCCAATGAGCCCGAGATGCACATGTGGGCAGCGAAGTTCATGACCACCTCAGTCATGGCATGAAGGGAAAACTTGCCTCCCTCCAGTCAGTCTTCCCAGTTCATCTTCTCTCCTGAGGGTCACAACCTCCTGCTCTTCACTCACGACAGATGACCAGGATCGTTATCATTGAAACCATGTGCTGGAGGTCTTCGTGGTATGGGGGTTCAGGGGTTCAGGTAACTCTGTGGGCAGGTGACACTTGCATCAGCTTTTGGCCACATTGAGAAACATGGGAACTAGGCACCCAAGTAGACTGGCAATAGCTCTAAATTGTATAAGCGCCCAGGCTACGATAAGACAGAAGGATGTTCTGTGAGGGGAATAAATGGATCGCAAACATTTTGCGTCTGGAACTGGTAAATGGCAATTACCTCAAGCCTCGCAAGAACCCAAAATGCTGCTTGGGGAGGCTAGATATCTGGAAGTTGTTTTTGTGAGCTTTTCCTTAAAAGCCCTTATATTTTTCACTGCTATTCATGCCAATAAATATTAAATGGCCGTGCAGCATGAAGCAGGCCCTGATGATATAAAGAAGAGCACAGTCTGTGCTCTTGGGATTTATAACATGAAAGATAAATCCCTCTGAGTTGGCGTGGCCTCTTATTTCTACCTGAGTACCAGAGTAGAGTGCTCCACCATCGTGATCATGTCTCGCCTTGGCCTCCACTTTCAGGTGGCTGCTTTTTGTTTGTTCAGTGGAGTTTTTCATATGTTATACCTTTGATCGTGTGCATACGTAGGAACCCCTGCAGGGATTTTCCAAATGTCTCATTGTACTTCAGGATTTTAATACAGTTAACGAAGGCCGAGGCTGTCTATAACTCTGCGCCACAGGGGCACTGGGCTGAGTCCTGTGCGACACCCACCATACGACTGTCTCTCTTGAGAAGGCCTTTACGCTGCGTTTCTGAAACCTTTGGCTTCCTTACTGGTTTGCTTTGTAGTAGAGGGACCTTGGGTAAATATATTCTTTGTCCAAGAGGACTGGGATCCAATCCATTGGCAAATCCCGTCCATTCTCCTTCAGAATACACCCTGAACCTGACTGCTTTCATCTCCTCCGTCCTCACTACCACAGCCCAAGCCCCCGCTTGCCTAGAAAGCAGCGATCGCCTCCTCCGTCTCTCCTGCTCTCCCGCCGCCTTGTTACAGTCTCTGCTCCACAAGCAGCCAGTGAGGAGCGTCAAACACAAGCCAGGTCCTGCCATTTCCCTGCCCGGACCCTTCAACGGCATCCCATCGCAGAGTCAGATTGAAGCCTGCGGGTGCCCACGGATTCTAAGAGGCCCGGCGGCAGGAAATGAGGTGACAAAGTCAGCCGGGGGGGATAGGCCTCCCACTGAAGCCTCACCCTCCACCGGCCCAGCTGGAGCTGCAGTAAGTGAAGGCCGCTTCCCTTTAGCAATTTTGAGCTTACACTCCCTCTACCTGAACTCTCTCCCCCCATAATTCCAGCCTGCCCAAATGTCACTTTCGCAGAGACCTTTGCCCACCCCACCCCATCTAAATATCACCTTCCCGCTGCCACCACCGTTCACGCTCTGTGGTATTGTTTCGGGGAACTTAAAGTGGCCTGACATCATGGAATTCACTTAGCGATCCTGCTTCCTCCGCTGGAACATAAGCTACACGAAGGCAGGGACATTATTTTGTTCACTCGCACAAACAAGGTGTCCCATACATGTTTATTGAAGGAACAAATCATCATATTTCATTTTTACCAAAAATTATGAGATATTCTTCATCTCGATCAGCAGAAGAGGAACATGAGGTTCATAAGGTTAAATTATTTGCAGTTCAATATGAAACAGATCCAAAGTATAAATTCAATGCCTCCCGATGTCAAAGGCCTTGTTCATTCCTCCGCAGTTTTTTTCATGCACATTCTCTGAGAGAGTTCTCTGGGTAAACAGCTTCAACAAATATTTAGTAAAGAATGGAGTTTAAATGTATTTGAGAAAAAAATATCTCTATCAATTTTAATTCTATCATTAAAAATCTAGAGCAGAGACGTTAAGTTTCACAAATCATCAGCATCTTTTATGGAATTTCTTTGGGATCCTGGGAACCAGGAGCACTGACTTCATCAGCAGCCAGACTCTCTCCTTAACAGCATATCCCTCCATCTGCACTGGTCTGACCACCCACCACCCCATGCTCCTGCCCTAAACCATAGCCTCATAATTGGAAGTGGATATTTTAAGAAAAAGCTGTACCTGGCAAATAAAGAAACATATTTGTTCTAAGTTTAATTAAATAAGTCTGGGCAGCCTTTTTGCAATATGGAGATTAACTGTCAAATTTATGTTAATATGATCTCAGAGAATGAAGCTGCTATAAAAAGTTCCTCCCTCCCCTCACCCCTTGCTTAAGTGCCTCATGTTGCTGTGTTGAAGTTTCTTTAAATTGGTAGTGTCTTATTAAAATATCACCAGGTCAGTTCCACAAGAACAAGGCAGTTAAAAATATCTAACAAATTCCAAATGTTCGTTTAAAGACATCATCAATACGAATAAACTGAAATCATATTTATTATATAGAGAAAAGACTGTCACAATGGTTGAGTTTTCAGCATCTCTGTGGAATCACTCAATGCCAAGCTCTCCTTCATCTGATTAACAGAGGATTATAAAGATCTTCTGAGCACTCTCAGTATAATACAAAGAGCCTTTCATTTCTCTGAGTTTCCCCCTTTTTTTTTTGCGTGTAAAAAAGATGTGCCACCCAATTTTTTTATTTTGTGATTTAAGAAAAAAATGCTAACAGTTTGAATCATGAATCCTGTTGTGAGGACTGAGTTAATTAAAAACCTGATGTATACATACAGCTGATCCTACTCACCCTAATGAAGAACATTAATTCTAGGACATGTGTGGCTGTAGTCACATTGCTACAAATTACTGGACTCTTTCCTTTATCTGTTTCCAAGAAAGTCTCCCCCTGTTAGTTAGGAAAAAAGAAAAATATGATGCCTTAGTTCTGAGCAGCATAAATTACACGCATCAATCAGAGAAAGCTTAAATTAAAATACACATTTGGCAAACAAATATGAATATGTTGATCTCATCTGTGAATCAAAATGATTTAGTACCAGGGCTGACCCCCCACTGCTCAACAGGAAGGTCACCGTGAGCAGCTTCTTTCTCATTGAGAGATGTTTTCGTGTCTTTTAAGGATGCAATTTTATACATGCCCTAATGTTCAATCTAACTAGTGATTCCTGTGTACAGAGACTGATTTATTTTATATAGAAAATACAGGCTCATTTTTATTTATGTAATTCAAAACAGATAGCTAAATTAAAATGTGGGGTGGGGGGAGTGCAGTGGTTTATGGCTCCCGGGCTGAGGGTTCTCCAATGTGTTTATGATATTTTCTAATCTAGCAGAATACTGTTTGTGAAATGGAATGCTACACCTTTCCGATATTGAGTGATCATAAATCAGTCTGTCCTTATCACCTACCGCATGTATTCTTGGGGCAGGGATAACTGCTGGAGAGATGCCCGTTACATGGCAGACCTTAAGTGGAGATGATCTTGGGTCCTTCAGGTTGCCATTTGTTGAAAATATCTGTAGGCGAAGCAGACAGATTGAGTAAGGCAGTGATCTCCCCGGACGGAAGTGTGTTTTATGTTGTGACATTTATTGTGAATATTCATGTTGTATTTTCTTGCTGAGATGTCATTCTTATAACTACAAACCAGTGTGATGATCCTGTCTGTATTAAAGGGAGGGGTATGCAACGTGTGCCTTTGATAGTTAGGTTACAACTCAGTACTGAGAACCCTCGCAGCTAAATGGAGGAAGGCAAATTACAAAACTAAGATAAAACTGCATGACACGCACACGTTAGTCTGCCAAAGTCACCTGAGGCACTCGTTATATTACAGACTCCCAGGCCTCACTCCCCCAATTTCTGATTCAGTAGGTCTGGAATGAGACGTGGGATCTGCATTTCTCATGAGTCCTCCAGGTATTTCTTATTAAATGTTACTCAGAACAAACTTTGAGAAAGACTGTTGGAAAGATAATGGGTGAAAAGAAGGCCAAGTGATACATAATTCATTTGTTTTAAGCAGTTTGACAAAAGGTTTTATCAAGAGATTAAATCCCGAGTTGGGATGAGCAATTTGTGTAAAAATTGTCACTTGAGACAGCAGGGTCCTAGAGGGATGCATTATGACAGTTATTTTAAATTGAGATTTTTAGGGGTGGGGTGGGGAAATGGGAAATAAGGCAGATCCAAAAGGAAGCTGCCCAGAATAAAGCTCCTTTTAGCTGCAGCAGATTTTTAGCAAATTCCAATTTGAAATATTAAGTTCTCTTATCCCCATACCTTGTGTGCCAATTTTTGATTCAAGAAATGTGATTGCTGTGTTTCTTGGGCAAATTCTCAGACTACATTTGATATTCTTGAGAACTAGTAAATAAGTATGGGAGCTCCCAGAAGGAAGAAATCCACTGAGGTAAGGTAAAAGAATTACCATTCTGTCTTACCTATTTTGGGGGGTGGAGGGACAATCGTTTTGTCTATTTTTTTTTTTTTTCTATGATGCAATTGAGAAACACTGAAGTCTTCAGAAAAGTAAAATGATGTGACCAAAATGATGTTTGAGGAATATTGTGTCTTAGGGCGGAGAAAGAAAAAACAAACCTAAGTCAGTTTTGCGTAGATCCGTGTTGATTGTTACGAGAGTCAAGACGAATGGGTTGGTTGTGCGCAGTCTGTTCATTTGGCTCAGATAGGCACTGCCAGGAGTAACTTGGGTGCAATTTTGCACTGTGCTAATTAGAGTTGGTCAAATGATCCTCTGATGAATTTCCTCCCCGAGATAGAACTTGAGAGAATATACAAAACAAAGTAATTATTGGGGGTGCCAATTATCCATAGGGGCACCATCTACACTGGATCCAGGGATGTAGAGCCTAGTCTCAAATTTTTAGAAATTTTGCTCCCCAACTAATGCAACCCCATTAAAAGTCCTCTTTCAGTGGGCACACAACCAATAGTGCATATGCTGATAGCATTTTCACATACAAATCTGATAGTTAGGCACGCCATTACCCAATTTACACATGCAAATGCAGTAATTGTGTGCACTGGGTGCTCAGGGAAACCTGGCACACACCCAAGCCGGAGGCCTTTTCAGAGCATGACCAACCTACCAAATTCCTCTTCCCGGCAGCTTCCCGTGCTGCCTTACCTCTGTGACACAAAATCTGTGGGACTCTGGGACAGCGGACATGTGCTTTGTGGATTTCCCTGAATGACTGGAACTCTAAATCTCTATTTGATTTGGACATGTTTTAGTTTTCTTTTTTCTTCAATTAATTGTAGACTTCTCCTCTGTAGTCATTCACCATTTTATTTTTCTGCTTTAAAAATCAACTCTAATTGGAAAGTACAAATTCTCTCATGATGACTTATTCTCATCTATAACTTGAGATGAGAATGGTTATGAATTATTGCAATAAATGATTTGTGCTTTTTAAAAAATGGAAATTACTGTTTACAGCTCTGTGCACATGCGTTTACTCTAAGATGCATTTGATTATTTTAATTCACTGAGCTGCTGCAGAAGCAGCCATTAACTATTTCCTGTTTCTTAGTTTATGTATTTTAAATATCCTGGGGCCTCTTGACTACTCAGGTAGTACAATGCAGGCAAAGTAATTTAAGGAGTATAAATAAAATTAAGTATATTTGCTTTACCAGCATTTCTTAGAGAGGGGAAGTCAGAGTCTGACATAGATTGTTCAAGATTTTTTAAAAATAATATGTTTTTATTGATTTTAGAGAGAGGAAAGGAGAGGGAGAGAGAGAAAGAAACACCAAAGATAAGAGAGAATCATTGAGCAGCTGCCTCCTGCATGCCCCTTAATGGGGATCGAGCCCACAACCCAGGCATTTGCCCTGACTGAGAATCGAACCTTGAGCTCCTGGTTTGTGGGGCGACACTCGACCACTGAGCAACACTGGCCAAACGTGGCAAGATTTTTTAATTAGCCAGTGGTAGCAGAAAAATCACAAGAGAGGAAATTTGACCAAAAGTGGAGAAGTAAGGGATATTTTGAAAGAAAAAAATGGAATTGAAAATTACACGTATTTATTCAATCAGAAAATATTGTGTGCTCACTACATTCCATACATTGTTTTACATGTCCTTTTATCTCCTTGTTCCCATCTGAACATTCCATTTCATCTCTGTCTGTCCCTAACTGGTGGGATTGCCCAGAACTCCCGATTTCAGTCCTCAGCCTTCTACTTATTTTACCATCTCTTCTCTTCATGAGAAGCCTCACCTTCATTTCTGATCTCATGTCTCTTTCTCCAGACTAGACTTCTCTTCTAAATTACAAATCTGTATTTACAGAAGCCTTTTCATATGCCCATCAGAATGTCCCAATGTACAATCTTAACAGGTCAATAGGGATTTGTATCTTCCCATACTTCATGCTTGAGTCATCTTTGGGTCCCTTCTGGATCTTCAGGCCACATATACTATCAGTCACTGAGTTCAATAGTATTGCAATTCAAAAATGTTTCACTTTGAATTTGATCTCTTCCCACTGCCTGCCTGATTTCAGGACACTCGCAGTGGCTTTATAACTGTCACCAGTCTCTCCTCTAGGCTACTCTATTCTCTCACTCTCTCACCAGGGGTGTCTTCCTAAAGTGCGCTCTGATTATATACTACTGCTTTGCTTAGTGCCTTTAATTGCTCCTACAAATATACATGCTGAAGTCCAAATTCCATTGTTTCCTGTACCAGGCCCAGTTGCATTGCACTGACTATTTTGTGTCACTGAAAAACCCATCAGCATCAATAGTTTTATTCTATTGTCTTCCATGGGAGCCATCTACTTTTGCAATCACCAGCTTGCTCCAAAGTTTTAGGTGGGAGTTATCTACTTATGTAGGTGTCACATAGATAATTCCTAAGACTCTTCTGTTTAAGGTCCCTTTATGGGATGTAAATAAGGAGGAACTGATGTATGTCTTTAAGTTGGTAAAGATTACCCCAATGATCAACACCTTGGAGTTTTACTGTTGTATTAGTTGTTAACAGTCCCTGCTAATTTCTTTTTCATCATGGCTGAAGGGCAGTTTTTCAAAAGATCAAGTCTAGATTTCAGATTATGCAGAGAATATTTAAGTGGATGCTTTAGAAATGCAGCTCTACCTATTGGTGACAAAGCCTTAGTTATAAGTCTATTGCATTATGCAAGTCAGCATAACTTTGTTCCTCATGAATACAGCACAGGCCTTTCTCAGTATTTAACACAATGCCTTGTACATAGTGAGCATTCACTGAACAGTTGTGGGTTTGATCTTATGAGGCAGACAAATACTGAACTGACAACTAAAGTTATGAAATACTGGATTTATGTTCTTTGTCTTCATACTGTTTAAATGTACTTGACAGGAATTATTCACATCTTACAAGAAAATTTTAGGACTTTCATCTCTATCTATGCCTGAGAAATACTAACTGAAAGTTAATTAAATAAATAAAATATTGCAAGCTACACAAGTTCTGTGAAGACATAAACATTATTTTGTTCATTGAGCTCTAACCTAGAGGGGCAGCAATTCACACCTTCTTAGCAGTAGTAATAAATTGGCAGCCTCAACCTATTGTAATTCTCTTGGGTGGGCACTGTTACACATTCAGTACTTGGATGCAAGTTTCTTCCATGGAGAATTAAACTGCTATATCAAACTCAGAATGTAGAGTCTCTCTTCAGAGATTTTAAATGATTCATTTTCATTTTGACAAATATATCAGGGAAAACTGAGGCTAATAAAAAAGAAGAAAAGGAATTGTATTTTTTTTTTCAGTAACTACAATGGGACTCATACTGATGGTATAGACTCTCAGGGCTGAGAGAGTGAGAATGATAGAGTTATTTTTCTAGCTTGAGACTGAGACATGATGTTCCATTGGGGCATACTTGGGCAGAGAGAGACAGTGAATGAGGCTCACTAGAATGAACAGGTTTGGTAATTGACTAAGAGGTTCTACTAAGTGGCCAAAGAAAGAATCCAAGGTATAAGGCAAGATTAGTAGTAATTCAGGCAACAAATAGCATTGCAGTGTGCAGATGCGGCAGCAAAGTCACAGCAAGGAGGTGTGGCCCATGAATAAGAATCAGTAGGGGGCAGTCACCATCTGGATTCACCCATTAAGTAGCAGGCCCCAGTCACTCAATGAGTGCTCAAGGACAAGGCCTGAGCTGTTCAAACAAAACTGAGACTAAAGCTGCAAGCCTGGCCATTGGGTACCAGTAGGTGGGGAAAGCTGGGACTGAAAAGGCAGTGAGAAGACCACTGGTCACCACTGGGATACCTGCCTTTAGTGCCATTCTCTACCTTAGTGGGGAGCACTGAAGTTGTTTGACTATGGTTCTGTGCACATCAAGATCGCCTATGAAACTGGGCAGAGCTTCACTAATTCTAATCGTGAGGCAGAGGCTTGGGAAATGAGGTAGGGATTGACGTAATGTAGGTCATGCAGCTAGAAGGCTGCCCCTCTATTAGGAAAGACCTCATCTTCTCTGCATGCACTGCCCACCCCATACACATAGCAACACCAGTCTTCTTATGGGAACAAACTGAGAAAACAGAATTACATCATTATTGTTTAATATCTTCAGAGTTGAAAAATATAATCCATATCAAAAATATGAAACACATCTCCTTTGAAACATGTATCCTGAAGAGTAGAGTTTGGTTATTCTAAAGGGCAAATGCTAGAGCATTAATTACATTATTCTAGACCAAACAGCTAATGGAGAAGATTAGTCACACTGTAGAAGCAGTTGATCTTGAGAATCAAGAGCCTCAGGTTTGAAATCAAACTTCTCTACTCGTTTTGTCATGTTTAGTAAGTTACCCAATATCCAAGGAGATAGTGAGCAAGACACCAAGATCAACAGAGCTGATAGTAAAATGAAATATAAGACTTAAGCATTTAATGTAGTTATAAGCTGTAGTGTACATTTTGTTCTATCCAAAAGCTTTGCCCTGTAAAGCTTTTCTGATTAATCTACTGGACCTATGAAAATCAGGTAAACCAGGTATCCTACAGAGTGTTGATTTCATAATACCATAATTTATCTTTGGCAATGAGCTGCTGCAACAGCAATCTTGAAAAATGTGTTGTTCTTCCCCTTCAATCCACCACTGATCCATGCCAAATGGGAAGGATTTTGGTGTCAGGTGGGTCTGGGTTTGAAATCTTGTTGTGCCTCTTCCTAACTGTGCAAATCTGGACAACAAACTGTATATCTCTAAACCTCAATTTCTTTTCTTGTTAGAGGCAAATTAAAATAGCTATCTAACAGGGTTGTTATAAAGGTTAGAAATGATATGTATACACATAGCAGACATAGTAGATGCTTAGTAAATATAACTGTTATAATCAGGAAGAGAAAACAGCATAGGATAGTAGAAGAAATGGGATTAAGCTTAAGAAATAGGGTTAAATCTGACTTCAGCACTTAGTAGTTTAGAGAATTTAAGCTCATTGAACCTTAGTGCATTCATTTTAAAAATGGAAATAATAATAGCTACCAGATTTTTTTTTTTTCACTTAAACAGCACACTCGACATAGTGTGTATCTTGTATTAGTCACTAAATAAAAAATCATCATCAGTAGTATTAGTAATATTAGATTAAGCTTCCCAATGGAAGCTCAGGAGGAATGCAGTTACCGTGCCTTGCTGGTTAGAAATGGGATTGCCCTACGTTACTGGTCTTATTTGACTTCATTTGTCTATTTTGGCTTCCTTATTCTACCCTTTTTCTTACAGATTAAATAAATATCAAATGAAGAGTTAAAATTATCTTTAAAAAATAATGTTGAATCTAAATTGCAGACATCTATCCGTAAATTGTGCTAAGTAGATAAGATTCTGATTCTTATTTGCCAGAAGAAAAGAAGAAAGAAGAAAGAAAGAAGAAAGAAAGAGAGAAAGAGAGAAAGAGAGAAAGAGAGAAAGAGAGAAAGAGAGAAAGAAAGAAAGAAAGAAAGAAAGAAAGAAAGAAAGAAAGAAAGAAAGAAAGAAAGAAAGAAAGAAAGAAAGAAAGAAGGGAGGGAGGGAGGGAGGGAGGGAGGGAGGGAGGGAGGGAGGGAGGGAGGGAGGGAGGGAGGAAGGAAGGAAGGAAGGAAGGAAGGAAGGAAGGAAGGAAGGAAGGAAGGAAGGAAGGAAGGAAGGAAGGGAAAGAAAGAGAGTAGGTTGGTTGTTTTGGCTTCAGAAAGCGAGATCCTGCAGTTGAGACAGGATAGAAATAGCTTTTAAAAGCTAAATGAAATGAATAGTCTTGCAAAGGGGGAAAAAAGGAATTTTTCATGAGTCCCTGGAAACCAGCAAAAAGCATCAGAACTGTTGTTTTCAGTAATAATTGTGATTACTTGGTTAAAATACCCGCACGAGAAGATTTCTACATTTTTTGTGTGCCTCTGCAAGGAAAATTAAAACAGAACACACAGCACTGGGGCCAATTTGTTTCCAAGGAAGTCAATTATTAATACAGTACTTAGTATTTAATGAACTAAGTCTATGCGTGTGAAACGCTGCAAAGAGATCTTCATACCAGCGGAGAACAGGTGTTGATATAAGCTTTGCCCGTATGTTTACCAGCTGATTAGTTCCCATTAAAATGGTAATAATCTAATAAAAATACTTTATATGTAGTGAAAGTAGAAAGTCTCCTGTGTGTTGGAAATGATTTTATTTCCATTGCCATAGCAGTGATAAGGTCCAAGTAACAAGGCTGCACACCCAAGGCAGCCTGAAGATTCTTCATTTTTTACCTTAGGCCTTTCTCCTTATGTGTCCCTTTCTCCAAAGGTTGGCTCAGGCTTTCAGGACAGTTGCTTTTTTTCATGACTTCAAGAGGAAAACAAACAGATATTCACCCTCCAACATCTTCTTCAGCAATAGGAAAAGAAATCAGAACCTTAGTAAATAACGCTGCTTTCTACGACCAATAAATCAACGAGTGCTGGGGAGGGTGTGGAGAAACGGGAACCCCAGTGCAGTGCTGGTGGGAATGCAGGCTGGTGCAGCCACTGTGGAAAACTGTGGAATGTCCTCAAAAAATTAAAAATGGAGCTGCCATTTGACCCAGCGATCCCACTTCTGGGAATATATCCAAGGAATCCTGAAACACCAATTCGAAAGAATATATGCAGCCCTATGTTCATAGCAGCGTTGTTTACAATCACCAAAACCTGGAAACAGCCCAAGTGCCCATCAGTAGATGAGTGGATAAAAAAGCTGTGGGACATTTACACAGTGGAATTCTATGTGGCCGGAAAAAAAAAAAGAAGGAAATCTTACCTTTTGCGACAGCGTGGATGGACCTGGAGAGCATTATGCTAAGTGAAATAAGCCAGTCAGAGAAAGATAAGTATCGTATGATCTCACTTATAGGTGGAATCTAATGAACAGAATAAAACCGATGAACAAAATAGAAACAGAGGCATGGATACATGGAACAGACTGACAGCTGTCAGAGGAGGGGGGGCTGGATGAAAGAAGGTGAAGGGATTAGCCAAGGAACGTATATGCAATAGGCCATGGACACAGCAGTGTGGTGAAGGCCATAGGAAAGGTTAAAAAAGAAAACTGCAAAGTAACTCGCCCACAGTCAGTTAGTGGGAAGCGGTCCATTTGGCATTTGCACTCTTCTAATCTGTCCTCAGAGATAATCTCTAACCTCGTTATCTCATTTATTCTGCTTATGAATCCGTTTTGTTCATACTAATTGTGACTCTATTCCACCTAGTTTAACAATATTTAGTGAATGCATTCTTATATTGGTTATTGTTCTTGGGTGGAGAATACTGAAGCAATAAAGGTTTTTAATTCTTAAAAAAATAAAAATAAAAACAATACTGCTTTGTCTGTCTTAGGAGACTGAATGAAGCTATGGGTGTCCTGAAGGACTATCTGGGGCTTTGGCTGTCCTAGCAAGCAACAAGTATTTGCTAAGGAAACTCTGAGACTTCCCTGAACTGGCAATTGCCTGGCAAATTCTTGATTTTAGGCTAGTCATAGTCAAAATTGTGATGAATGTGAGGCCACATCATCTCTGGCCCCACAGTTCCAACAACTTCTCTTCATGACACTCTCTCCTCATTCTGTCTCTACTGAGCCTGGCACACTTTGCTTTTGAGCTTCTACGAAAGCTGAGCTCAGGAAATTTTCAGGAATTTAGTTACATTGTAGGGTAGAAATCAATAACTAAAGGCTATTTCCACTGTGACCAGGATCAGATTCTCCAAGCTGACGGATTAAAGGTCCCCTGGAGGAAGTGTGGGCATGTGGCCAAGCACAGGCGATGTAGGCTTATGCATTTACCAGCCTCATTTATCTGTAAAGTTTATAGGGCCCAAACACTACACAATGGAGTGTCTCCCCAAAAGTATTGATGAAAAACATAATAGAAAGAATAAATATTTTAGGTAAAAATGTATTTGTTATTGATTTATTTTAATAGATGAGGACCTATTGAAATTTGGAGCATAGAAAGGAGGCATGGGAAGAAAAACCAGATGATATTTGGAAATAAAAATTTTGTGGAAACTGTGAGCAAGAAAGAAGCATCTCAATACTAATATGAAAGTCTGTCCTTTGTTTTTCTGTTCTGCAACATTCAAATTGAGCAATATTTTAAAATTGCTTAATATTTCTGATTAACATAAGGCCAGAATGACTTAAGGACTGTTTTGGAAAATAGAAAGTCCCACATTTAAAATTTTAAAAATCTACCTCTCATTAATTGGAATAGAATAGGGTTCATTTCAAAAGAAGTTGTGGGCAAACCCCAGCTGAACACAAAGAGCAGACTAGCTATGGAAGGGAGAGGTCAGCACAATTACTCTGTGACCTATTCCCTGCTTTTCTGGGCAGCCACAAAAACAGATTCAAGAACAAAGTCACGAGGTCAGCTGAGGCTGTGGGGCTCAAGACAACCGTGCAAAAATCTCAAGGGCTTAGACTCTCCCTCTCACAAATGACACATTGTGAACTGGTCCCCATATATGTGAGGACTTGTGTTGTAAGACAGTCACCATGCTGGCATTGCTATTGTTTCTATGAAGGAAATTTCGAAACTTCATGGGTTTTCTTTGCCATGACTGGTGACTTTTAACATTCAGGGGAAACCTCTTGTGCTAACCGATAGACTTGAAAATTTGATTGAGAACCAAAAAAGATATAAATTCCAAGACCGTAGTTTGACCACTTTTGCAAAAGCACACTTTAGAAAGTGGACTAATGTTCTTTGGTATGCACATGTCTTTATCTTTAGCCCATAGGACAGTAAGCTCGTACTGAATTAATAGTTCTTAAAATGAACTTTCACTGGTCCTCAGGATAGCAGTCTGAGCAGCAGGAGGAGGAAATCTGGGATGACTATAGCAGGAGCTGTAATATAAAATTGGACCCGGACTTTTCAGGTCGCCAATTCAAGTTTGAATTTTTATCTCTAATTTGTCATTTTATTTGTCAGATTCACACAAATAAGTCTCCAGGGGGTCTATCTATTCTTATTTATCTGTCCAATACATCTGGGTGAAAATACACTTACAGTGGAGTACCAACACTGAGCAAGAAGCCCCCAAATCTCATTAAAATAGAACTTGTGTTTCTTAGGAAAATTTGGTAAAAGTATTAAGATTTAGCATGTATAGACTGAGTTTAGGGTACCTGAGAATGTTTGGGGAACGAATTTGAACAAATGTCTTATGGATAATATATGGAAAGGAATAGGAAAGATAAAATCAAGTCTCCTGGATATGCCGAAGTGATGACATCACTACTCCCCAGGAGACCAGAGGAGGAGTAAGGAGCAACAGCATCCCTCCAGGTATAAGAGCCCTCCTTGTGCCCAGGAAGAGCCAGTGGCTCTGTGCTCTTTCTCAGGGCACAGTAAGAGCTCCGGCAAGGTGGCTGCTCCTAAAACATTGTAGGATATAGTTGACTATCTGCTGCTGGCTCTTTGTACAAGGCCAGTGTACCTACAGACTGTTCCATGGTTGATACATAAAGAAATATAAAACTGTGAACTCTGGGAAGTGAACCCTTATGGGACCCATATTGTTAACTCAGTGTCCTGGCTCCTGGTCTTCATAATGATTGTACTTCACTTCTGATTGCTTGGACCTTAACACTTCTGACCAAGTTTTGATCTTGTCTGCTTCCTCTGTCCTGGCACTCTTTGTAATTTTAAGTAAGCCCACTCTATTACAGACTCAGAATCCAGCCATTCCTAAAGAAGAAGGGTTTCATGGATATGGTATAGATTCATCTCTCTAGCTTAGCCACAATGTTTTAGGCAAGTTCCGGAGACAGTTTGGGTAACACAATGGCTATCATTAATGCTGAGTATCATACATTCCATGATTTGGTTTCTAGCAGTGATAAAAGAAGGGTCCTTGGCTTTCCAGGAACCTAGAATAATTTCAAAAGGCAAGACTTTAAGGGACAGCCTCTTCTTTGGCCTTGGCTACCAACTGGAGCTGTCACTGGGATTAGCAGATGAAGTATCATGATGGTGAGTTCTTCCTGTTAGAAGGGTCAGGCTGTTGTCACAATCTTAGTGAAACTTAGAAGTTAGCTGTCCCCTCAATTACACTCCTTGGGGAAGGACTTTGTAGCTCCATGCAGTCTCCATAAAGAATGTGGCCAACAAATCAATAGTGAGCACAGTGGAATTTTTCTGGAGACTTTATCAGGGAGGGAACTTACATTAGACATCCAACAGTGAACCATTTGAAAATGCTCAATGAACATTCGTCTTCCTTAGTGGAACTCACAGGAATTCTCCTCTTCATTCTGCCGTCACATAGTATGTGGGTGCCTTCCACAGGCTTCCATTTTCCCCAATTTACCATGCCGTCACCAAGACTGATCCTCCTGAGAAGGCAACGGTGAGTTATACACCAACAGCAACAAAACATTTCTACTATATCAGAGCAGAGCCCTAAAGAGAGGTGGCCAATTGTGTGTAGGTAGTTCCATTCACTCTTCTTTGTAGCCATGGGAGGTAGGCATTACTCTCCATGGTTCTTCCTTGAGAAAACTGATGTCCGGAAAGCTTCACAGTTGGTTTACAAAAAGTGGTGAAATAAAGCCCAAATCATATGACTCCAAGTTAGGGTTACTTTTGTACCCCACAGGGAACCAGGCATTCTTGGGTACAGCATCTAAGGGGAAGGAAGAGAATATTGGCTTTTCATTATAATCATCACAAAATATCAAATTTTGACTAGAATGAGTTAGGAGGCCTTGATTTAACCTGGTCTGTTAGCTATCCTCAAAAGGATGCATTCTGCAAAAGGAAGTCCACTAGCCTAAGAACATCAGGGACTCTGTTAGGAAACAAAATGAGAGCTCCCACACAGGGCATTTTTCTACAGCTTTCTTATTTTACTCAACTCATTTTGTTAGCAGGGGTTCTCTCTGACGATGAAACAGAGGAAGGAAATCTTTTCTTAACAATAATATGCACGTGCAGTGAGAGAGACCACGAGGAAGATTAAGCAAGAAACCCAGCTATTTTATTGCCCTAAGGCATTGCTCATTTTCCTGACATGTTATGTTTTTAATTAAAATTGCATGTGAGTTAATTAAAATATTCACTCAGGCACTTTTTTCTCTCTTCTTGCATAGGTTCCTTGCTACTCTTTTAGCTTTTTGGTAAAACCCACTTTCATTTTAACTCTGCTCCCAAATCTATGTCTCTAGCTCAGACATTTCGTCTGAAATCCAGACCTCTGTATTCACTTGCCTCTTTGACATCTTCATTTGAGTACCTATTAGGGACCTGATGCTTGAATCCAAAACTCAGGTCCAGGCATTTTCACCACTGATCAGCCTTATCTATCTCATTGGTGGGAGGCTCTTATCCTTCCAGTTTCTCAGCCCCAAAATGTTATCTAAGATTGTTTTTTATCGGTCTTTCATGCTCACAATCTTGCTTTATGGGACTCTATGTCCTTTACTTTGAAAATATTTATCGAGAATCTGACAACTCTTGCTCTCTCTATTGCCGCCACACTTGTCCATTTGTTACGATTACTGCAAGAGCCTTATAACTGGTTTCTCTGATTCCTTGTTGGTGCTTCCACTATCCATTTACAACAGAGCAGCAAGAGCATTTTTTTTTTTTAAGTCACATTATACCATTCATTTGCTAAAAATCCTGCAGTGGCTTCCCATTTTACTCAGAGTAGAAGCCAAAGTTTTTATCATGGCTAACAAGGGTTTCACATAGTTCACTCAGTTCTAGACAGTGACTTCTACTGAATTTTTAAAATTTTCAAGAACATCCATCTGTTCCCTTAACTTTCCTCTTAGATCGTCACATGCTAATTCATTTAAGTCATTGTTCAAAAGTCATATTTTTAATGTCTACCCAGACCACCTATTTAAAATTTCAACCTCCTATCTCCTGAGGCTCATAACCTGTTTTCTTTGTTTTCTATAGAGCTTATCATCTTTTAACCTACTAGATGATTTATATTTTTTAAAATTTTTTCAGATTTTATACTATTGATTGTCTCCCACATATGTAAACATTATCTCCCTCCAAAATTAGGTCCTTTGTATTTTTGCATTAATATTTCCAAGCATCTAGAACAATATTCCTGGCATAAAGTAGGAGCACAAATCGATATTTGTCGAAGGGTTGAAGAAATGCTTTTAAGCCGAGGAAGCAAACCAAAAATTGGGAAAGCACAGGTTGCTAGAATTTGCATGGATGAGCCCTGGCTGGTGTAGCTTAGTGGTAGAGAGCCGGATGGTACACTGAAGGGTTTCAGGTTTGAGTCCCAGTCAAGGGCATGTATCTGGGTTGCAGGTTCATTCCCCAGCCTGGTCTGAGCATGCATGGGATGCAACCAATCGATGTGTCTTTCTCACATCAACGTTTCTCTCTCTCCCCTTCTCTCCAAAAATCACTGGAAAAAATATACTCAGGTGAGGATTAACAACAACAACAAAAAAGAATTTGCATGAACTAGTGTAAAAAAAGAGTCCCCAAAACCCAAATATAGAATTTCTTAAATCTCCTGCCAAATACTAAGCTGTAACATGTATAAGGTGAGACTCCATGAATCTGGGTAAACAACAAATATCAGGGAAAAAATAACTACTGGAGAGCAATAACCTAGAAAATTACCCAAGCTTTCACACAATTGTCCTGACCAACCAGAATGAAGTGATCGCCTTGAACAGTGGATAAAGTCAATAGAGGCCCCACCAAAGTCATGCATTAGTAGTGCCAAATGAGCCCATGAGAAAAAACTACTCTACACTTCCCTAAGCAAAGCTTGAAAACAAGCTTTAAAAGTATCAAGTTAATCTGTTAAGTAAATTCATGGTCCAAAGACAATCTTAACACTCTTTAAAGGAACACAATAGAATCCAGACACAAAATCCAGACAAAAGGAAAACAACAAAATCCAAATACTGGATATTGTACCATTTACAATATCTAGCACCTAATTTTTAAAAAGTACTATACTTGAGAAGTAAAAAAATATGACCCATAAACCATGAGAAAAATTAGCTAGTTCAAGGAAAAATGTGTAAAAGACAAAAACGGGCTTTGCTTCATTCTTCCTGTACTTTCAGTGGAATTCCACATCTCAAAGGTTTTCCAGCTCCCAATATATCCCCAGCTTCATAGTGCTCAGAGCGCCACACAGCAGTGTTCTCTCCTTTCTCTTCCTCTGTACCTAACTAAACTCATTTGATCTGCCTTTATAATTTTGTTTACTTAGGTTCTATCTCCTCTATCAAATTTGCAGCTAGTCAATCTGACAAACCAATGTATTATAATGAGGAAAGGCCAGAGATATAAAAACTTCCTCATACCTATTACTAGGTAGAACTTCTCTTTACTACTCTGTGGTATTGGCATCTTACTCTAAATTTTAGGAAATTCACTTGAAAAAAGGAAGAGGTAATTGGGTAGGAAAAATCACTTTGAATGTTGGAAACTCATGAAACCACCTATTGATATGGTAAAGATGGACTCTTACTTTAAGTTTCATACCTAGAGGCCCAACCAACCATGATTATTGTTACTGGGGCACAAGATCAGAGATGGACAGGCTGTGATTGTGATGTGATGAGAAATCACCAACTATTGGCCAGATTTCCTTAATGTTCTCCTGCCTTAAATTGGGATTCTGGGATTGTGGTACTTGGGACTGATGTGGGTAAGAGGATCAAGAAGTGAGAGCCTGAAAAAACCCAAACATATCAGTTTTGTTGAATAAAAAAAGAGCAGAAAACTCTTCAGTGAGCAATGGTTACTGTTTATTTTATTTTTTTAAGAACTTCTGCATATTTATGCAGAGAGATTCAGCCTCTAAAGTTCAACCTTTTGACATCTTTGGAATGATCATTTTATTTGGAAATATTGATTGTTATAACTAAACAAAATATGTTAATGTATTTCTTTCACAAAATCAGATAACTACCTAGTTTTGTTGAAAAATTACTAACGTTTCTATATTTTTTAATGATTTAAATTCAGCAGGTATCTCATCTCAGAAATAGCAAGGCATTATTTAATTCTAAAAGTGCTTCAGTGTGACATTTTAGGCATTTTGAAAAGTGCATAAATGATAAGGTTACCTGACAGTAGGGCTGTTTCACAACATCATTACCCTGATAACTACTGGGGCCATTTCATTTGCATGAAACCATTTGATTATGGCATTGGGAATCAAGTGATATTGTGTTTGGAACCATTTGTGTATGCTATTTATTTAGCATAATACATGTTTATTGGTGTTTTATTTACAATATAAGTCGCATGTTAATAACAGTTTAACTGGCTTTAGAATATTACCTTTTTGCATGTTCAATAACAAGTTCATAAGTAATTCCACAAGGTACACATATCCAGGAAGGACTCCTAATCATATTTACAAAGAATCATTTCTTCCACAATTGAGCAGATACGTGTATGATACAGTCACCTTTGAAGGGTTGCCAGATTTAGCAAATTAAAATACAGTACACTAAGTTAAATTTGAATTTCTGATAGACAATGAATAAACTTTTAGTATAAGTATGTCTAATGTAATATTGGGCACATACTTATACTAAAAATTATATATTGCTTATCTGAATTTTAAATTTAATTGGGCATCCTGTATTTTATCTGCCAACCCTGTCCCTTTGTGCTAAACTTGTTATCTACTTTAAAAAAAATTCAACCGTAAATATTTCAAGCTAGTATAAGCCATATGGAAATTTCACTTCTATAACATGACATTTATAGATGCCTTAAGTTATCAAGATCCCATCCTCAGCAAATCCCCTTCCATTTGAGTCTTAGATGTCGGTAGAGAGAGCTGGGTGACATCCCTTTCTCATAAATTACATCTATCGAATTACACTGTGTGGAGGAGTCCATTGGGTGTAAAGGGATTTAGTTCCCCATTTAAAACTTCACTAGCCTTATAGGAATTTTAATTTTTTTTTTTTTTTTAAAAGAGTGATTGGCTGGGCTAGCCCTGCCCGTTAGATTGTTTTGTAAAAAAACACAACTGAGCCCCTGATAGGAAACTCACCATCCATGTTGATGGAATCAGACCTGTTGATGTGGCCTCACCCACAGAAAGAGGTGGGTGAATGCAGGTTCTGGATTATTTGACACGCTCCCTTTTAGGCTGTGTAAATGCTCAAGGTCTTCACTCATGGCAGCAAAAGATGCATCTAGGATAGTTCCTTACTGGGGCTTCAGCTTAGTACTCAGCAGCACCAGCAGGCTGCCACTCCCAGACAAGTGATGATGCTAATGGCAATTTAAGGTGGGAGGCTAAGTTAAACTTCACACCCTTTCTTCCCATGCCCAACTTTGTGCCCCAGTGCTCATCTCCACCTCTTATTTTTATTGAGAGTACTTGGAAGTGAGTTGTGGATAAAGAACACAACCAAACTGCATCTGTGTCACATCTGCATTGCGTAGCTAAACCAGGGACATAGGGGCTGACACTGATTCAGAGCTACTGCCAATGAACGAACAGCCCTGTGTGTCCAGGAGCTGTCAACACCATCTACCTCTGTGTGTTATTTGTGGATGATTTCTGTGCCTCTTGCCAACTGAGTTCATAAAGTAAAGATTAATGGGAAGAAGCGGCAACCCGTTGGGGGCAAGACATTAGTAAAGCAGGAAGGTCTTTTGCTTTTTAAAGCTGGAATAACCGGGAGGATTCATCATTGTTTCAGCTGACTTTGGTGTCTGGCCAAGCCAGAGGCACCGACTGCAAGCACATTTGGCTCCATCTCCTCCTCTGCCACCCGGGTGCCCCAGCAATCCTGCCACCACTGCACAAGCCATTACCAGGCTGTAAAACAGAGGTAGTTCTCCTTCCTTCTTCTTTGCTATTTTTTAGAGAAATTTGAATAACAACCTATTCCCCTCATTTATTATTCTTGATGAATGGTAAATTATTCTAATAGCATTGACTGTTCTATTCATTTATTATTTGAGGATGATTAGAAGTGAATAGCTATTAGAAAGCCTCACCAGCTCCAAAAATTAGACCTTAGAATTCTGTTTCCTTTTGGCTCTGAGTAATTAATCTCTATTGCTTCTTCTAATTCTGTCACACATACACCCCTTTTTTCGTGTCTAGTCATGGTCTGTTTTTGACTCCAGAATCAGGATGCCCAGTACTTAAAAGTTTATCCAGAGAAGTAATGAATGAGCCTCTGAAACACAACCACCCTCAGGTGTACAGGGTTTAAAAATTATTTTTAAGTTCAAAAGGCCTCATAACTCACAACTGTGTTATTTGAGGGTACAGGATACTATGAAAGACATGGCCTACAGAAGATAACAGAGATACATGCCAGGAATAATAGGCTGTAAGTTCTAACTTCAGGGTAAGAATAACATGTAGGGTAAAAAATATATATAATTTCTTTATAATGAGGCTTGCTATAAAACCCTCTCAGTTAGGCATTTCAGGCCTTAACCCACCTTCTCAACTTTATCTCCCTCACAAGTCTTCAAACGTTTCTTCACCCAAGCCAAAGTGGACCCATTGCTATTTCTCAAATATGTCAATTTCCCCACAATCTAAGTGTTCTGCTTTTCTTGGCCTGGAATATCTTTTCAGCTTCTCCACACCACCTTCCCATCTCTATTTGTGAAAATAATTCTTCCATGAAAGCTCACTTTAAATTCCCTCTTTAATTCCCTCATCTCAAAATATTTTCTTCCTTCTGTAATACCGTTTTCTTCCCATTGTCATGTATATGTACAGATTCCGGTCTTATGGGGCTTCATTCATGTCTACATAATTTGGGGAATGCTCTCAGGAAAGAGAAAACAAAATTATAAACACAAATATAGGTACAAAAGAAAATGTTTTGGGGTGATACCAGTGTAAATGGTTGAGTAATGAACTCCAAAATTACACCCCTTTATAAGGGCAACAACAAACCTGGAAAAAATTGCCAGAATAAATTATTAATTTAACTTTGGAAACTAAGTTAAAGCTTGTAGCAATCCAGGAAGTACTTGTTCCAGAAAATGGCTAATCCTGGGTAAGAACAATGAGAATTGTGGCATTTTCATTTACTCTACTCTTATCTCCAGTTCCTCAACTCAATAGTAGACTTGAAAATAACAGCCTGTTACAGGGAGAAGATGAAACTTACTTGAAAAGAGTTGTTATTATTTGTTTTGATCAGTCTAGATCGAAAGACTTGTCTTTATTTCACTTAACTCAGAACATGCTCAGTGCTAAATCTGTAATGGATATTGGCTAGAAGTAGGAGGTTGAGGTTGGTGTATTTGTTGAAAAAATTTATAGGTAAATGTTTTAATTGCCGTTGTCAAAAGCAATAGATCACTGTTGAAGCAAGCAATAAACTAACCAAAAACCTTGGAAGAAAAGGCTAGGGCATTAATAAAATTCTTTTGAAAGTAACAGCTTTGGAAGGCTCTGAAATAGTCCTGAGAATCTACAAGGCCATACATATGATGCACAGAACTGTGTGCATGCTCAGAAAAGACCTAAGAAGATCCTAAGGTCTCAACTATGGCTAACCTTGAAGCTATGTGCAAGAAAAAAGTAAAAGCTAAGGCAGAGTTGTAAACTGCCTGGAGAAGTGTTGTATGCATACCCCAATAAATATAGAAACCCTCTGCAAAGGCTAGTGGACTTTTTTGGTTCAAAGCATTGAAGGAAATCTTGGCCCAATCATTAGTTGACCACTAAGCAAATGGAACAGAGATTTCAGTGGCCATATACAACAAAGAATACAGACTTTACAAAATTACTTCAGAAAAATCCCTAAACAAATTAACAACTACAACCAAGAGTAAAAGCAAACCTTGGGATGAGGTAGAATCTAACTTACAAAGGCACCACATTATAATATTCAAACTGTCCAGTTTTCACCAAAGAATTATGAAGCATGCAAGAAACAAGAAAGTGTGATCTAGAGACAGAATAAAAGCAATCAATAGAAAGTTTTCCTGAGGAAGCACAGATGTTGAATTTACTAGGCAGACACTTTAAATTATCTATTTTAAGTATCTTCAAAAAGCTAAAGGAAACCATGTCTAAATCATTAAAGAAAAACATGAAAATGATGTCTCACCAAATAGGAAATATCGATAAAGAGACAGAAATTAAAGGAACCAAATGGAAAGTCTGGCATTTACAAGTACAATAACTAAAATAAAAAATTTAGTAGGTCTCAGCAGCAGATCTGGACAAACAAAATAATCAGCAAATTCAAATGTCAAATGAGATTTATCTATGAAATCTTGAAAACATTATGAGAGAAGTGATTCATCACTTACAAGGAAAATTCAAAAAGATCAACAGCTGATTTCTTATCAAAAACCTTGTAAACCAAAAGCCAATGTTGATGTACAGTCATACTGAACATCAGGGATACTTTCTGAGAAATGTGTCATTAGGCAATATTGTCTTTGTGCAAATATCTTAGGGTGTACTTACAGAAACCTAGATGGTATAGCCTACCGCACACCTACGCTATATGGTATACCACAATCGAATATGCCATCCATTGTTGACCAAAACATCATGTGGCACATGACTGTATTCAAAGTGTTGAAAGAAAAAAAAACTGTAAAGAATTCTGGCAAAACCACCCTTCAAAAATGAAGGTGAAAATTAAATTTTCCTAGATAATCAAACTATCAAACCTGCCCTACAAAATAAACCCACAATGCTTACAAATGTCCCTTATACTGAAATGATAGGACACTAGAAAGAAACTGGAATCCACATGGAAACTGTGGTACAGACATACAATAAATTATTTTTCAGTCATAAAAGGGAATGAAGTCCTGACACATGCCACAGCATGCCTGACTCTTGAAAACATTATGCTAAGCGAAAGAAGTCAGACAATAAAGACCACATGTTGTATGATTTCATTTATATAAAATGCCCCAAACAGACAACTGCATAGTGACACAAAGTAGATTAGTAGTTGCCAGGGACGGAGGAGGGAAAATTTGGAAGCAGAGGGTTTCTTTTCTGGGGTGAAGGAAATGTTCCAGCATTAGATAGTGGTAATGGTTTCTTAGCATTGCAAATATTTTGAACAAAACTGAATTTTACATTTTAAAATGGCTAAAATGGACAACTTTATTTTATATGAATCTTATCCTATAAATTAAATAAATTAATAATTAGTTGATAATTAATTGAGTATTTTAGAATAAGAATATTAGTAAAATGTAACAACTTTAAATAATAAGTAAGGAATAAATTTTTAAAAGCTGCCAGATATTTACAACATCCAGAAAGGATTAAATGTTTATTTTATTAATATATTTTATTATATTATAATTATATTATTTATACATAAAACTATATAATATACTAGTTTACCACTAAATCTGACTCTGGCATGTTTCACTTTGTCTAGACACTGTATACAAATAACAAACTTCACATGGAGGTGGACGTCCCTTCCTTTCCAACACACTTACATGCTTTCTTCTGCCCACTTCATTTAAGAATATGGAATTCCCAGACAGAGAAGGACCATTTGATCATAGGTAAAAGGGTAATTTCACTCCCCTGCTAGAACCTCCACACAAGCTCTCTAGATCCATTTGCACTGTGCTTAGTGTTCAAATCTTGGCTCAATCATTTACTACCTTTATGAGGTTGACCAGTTTACTTTAAGCTACATGAGTCTTATTTCCTCACTGGTAAAATAAGCCCCATTATTTCTATCCCATAGCATGGCTATGAAGAGTACATGAAATAAATTATGCTGCATACCAAGCATAATGCCGTGTTCATAGTGGGTGCTCAGTAAATGGAAGCTATTGTTGCTTTAATTATTATGGTTACTTTTTATTTCTCAGTCTCCTGACTGATTTACTCAGAAACTTAGACTGTGAGCTTTGACAGTGGAATCTATCAAATGATTCATCTTCTTATCCTCTATACTTAGAAGTGGTCTTTACATATAGTAGGTGCTCAGTAAATGTATGGAATTGAATTTGCAGAATTTGGACAAAACTCTCATATGCCCAGCCATGAACTTCAGAAGAGAATAGCCTCGCTTTTCCAATACCAGTTTATGCACAGAAAGCCTCCCCTCTCTGGGGGTCGCTCCCTGAAATGGATTTCTATGTAATGGGTATCATCTGTTCCTGGTTACTAGTCTCAACTCTGCCATTTACTAGTTGTGTTGCTTTGGACAAATGACTTTGCATCCCTTTGCCTCAATCTTTCTGTCTGTAAAGTGGGAATAATAAAAGTTTTCCCCTATTGCGGTTGTTGTAAAGATACATTGAGCTAATACATGCGAAGCTCTAAGAAGAGTGCTTGATAGGGAGAATGTTCAGTAAATGTAATTGTAGTAGTTACCACCAAAACATCTCAGGCTCTGTTAGAATTTGGGTTTTCAGAGCTCAGTAAAATGCTACTCTGGTGGGCCTTTTTGCAGGAGTCTTTCGCATTGTGTTTTTCACACTTCTCACTGTTCAGCCTCTGTTTACTATTTTTCTCCTCCAACATCCACATAGAACACATGAGGCTTCTGGCTGGTTCTTATGTTTTAGTGACAGCGCATGAGGCTGTTTACTTGCTTTTGAAATTCTTCACTCTCAACACCTGAACAAACTTTAGATTTGGTAGGATAAGCTGGATAGGAATCCATCCAAGGAATTTAATGAGAGGACTTAACAAAAGCTAACAGACCACTTCAAACTAATGCTCACCATATGTAAATGTGTGTCTTTAGTGACTGAAAATAGAAACATAATTAAGAGAAGAACCTGAGTATCTGTGAGGAAGATGTCTGCAATGCCGCTTTAATTTTAATAAGCATTTTAACATTTCACTACCATTTTCATGAACTAAGAGTTTTAAGAAAGAGTAGGGCATCTTACAAAGTGAATGTTACAAAGTGAACATTTTTAGATTCTGCAGCACCAGGTTGTATTTCCACGCAGAGTACATCTTTCTTGTTCTTGGACTTTTTTCCCCCTTGACTTGGGCTGGTCATTGAGCTTCAAAATCTCTAAAGCTCCTTCCACTTAATCCATTTTTTATTTTAGGATCTTTGTTAACTGCTAGTTCTTTTCAATTTTGGTATTTGTTTCTATTACATTTCAGTGGAAACAGCTAAAACCAAATCTGTCGGCACTTCTCATTCTTGGAATTATTACATTGATTGATTTACTTTATTCATCTCTGTATATGTTTATTTAACGTCTGAAATTACATCGTGCCAGCAGATGTAGCCTCAGCCAACTCTATTGAGAAGTCAGTTGGAAGGGTGGCAATCATCTGACAGGCGCAGTGGCTTCTGGGTTGAGTGTTTACACTTTCTGACTATTTTGGCATCAGGGCAATCTAAGTCACGTACAGATCTGGTGTTCCGATATAGTCATGCCCCCTAATTCATTTATTGATTTGCCATGGGTAAATCTCTTGCATTTCTAAGCTCTGGCATCATTTATTAGAAAGATAAATGAGAGTAATTAAGCTTCAAGGCCATTAAGTGTTAAAGCTTTTTGGAATTAGTGAGCTATTAATATGACAGAGTGCTTGGCTCTTCCTAGCTAAGTCATGGTCTTTCCCCTCCAGCTCTCCTTCTTGGAGTGACCTCTGCTGACTCTCCTAACAGTGCTGTTCCCATGAGGCCAAATATAACCACGTACGCAGTGGAGTGGATGGACGGCCAGTTTGTTTTCAAAGGCCATTTTGGCTACATTATTTAGTGCTCAACTAGATAGGTGATAAGATTTACCTTTTTGTTAATGTTTATTAACCTATTCACTTGAGTAACCAGGCTAGCTAATGAACACCAACCTCTTCAAATAGAATAGCAGTTACTTTCTTTTTTACAAAGTATACCCAGGTTTGTGTGACTTTTTGTTGTTGTTTTTTGTTTGTTTGTTTTTTCTTGAAAATAAACCAAGCTTAGGATTTAATAATTTAAAACAGCTGAAATGTAATTAATAAGATCATTTGTGTAATTTTTTTTATAAGTGATGTGGACCAAATAATCAAACCTCTTAACTTTCTTAAGAGAAAAAAAGAGCTTGACCAGACTCAACAAGTATAAACACATGGGAGAGAAATACATTTCACTTGTATTTTTCTTTCTAAATGTACTTCTAAAGTCTTGTGTAGGATAGCGTGTGCTGATTCTGCGTATGAAATACCACAGAGTTATTGTGAATTTGTGAGTTGTTATCATTTGCTATTTTCCGTTATCTGAGCTCCCACAATGCATAAGGGGACTTTGCTAAGCATGGTGTTTTACATAATTTCCCTGGTCTGCAGTATCACCTTCTAAACTGCAGTTATTATTTAATATTTCGGGTCTTTCTCGTTACAAAACCTTTATTTTGGTGTGCACAAAACACTTCCTTTCTAATGAAGTGACAAACAGTTTTACAATACTACTTTTTTCCCCAAAATGTGAGTGGTTTGAAAATAGGAAGGCCCCGGCAGATGTGGCTCAGTTGGTCGGGCATCGTCCCAGGCACAGAAGGCTTGCTGGTTCGATTCCTGCTCAGGGCACTTTTCCGGGTTGTGGGCTTGATCCCCGGTAGGGGGCCTGCAGGGTGCAGCCCATCAATGTTATGCTCTCACATCAATGTTTCTCTCTCCCTCTCCCTCTACCTTCCTCTCTCTCTCTAAAAAAAGAAAAAATCTTTAAAGAAAATACCAAATGAAACATTATCACATTTTTCATGGTAGGTTAAAAGATAAAGAGCTTCAACAAAGCTGAAGGCCGAACTAGGAAAGCATAATTATTGCTTCAAAAGGACATCCTAATTATAACCATGATGCATTTATTATTTCATAAAAAGGTAATTTTAATATTATTTGTAGTCATAAATATTCCCTTAGAGTTTAACACTTCTTGGATTTAAGCAAAGATGCAGTATAAAATTAAGAATTAAATCAAAGAAAATATTGAATTGAGGAAGTTTAAAAAATGCCAAGGACAGTATTCTGGTAAGCCACTTCTATGCCAGTGATTTTTCTCTCAAAGACATGCTCTGTTTTATCTTTCTAACTCTCTATTTCCTTTCCAAATAATTCCCTTGTCAGTCCTCTTCTACCCACAAGCACACACAAGCATGTGTTCTGAAAGTTTTTCCATCCTACTGACCATATATTTAAGAAAGAAAATATATATTTTTCATTATTTAAAATATTCATCATTTAAGCACTTTATAAAGTATTGAACAAGAAGCTATTTCAGAAAACCAGCATATTGTATCAATTGACATATTAAAAGAAAGGTTTTTTTAAGAAAAAAAATAGCATTCAGGCTAGAAGGTAAATTTCATGAGAGCAGGAATTCTTGTCTCTTAACCAGCTGTAAATCTCAGGACCAAGACAGTTACCGAGTAGATGTTCAATAAATGTTTGTTAAATGAATTTAGACAATGTTGCAATACTCTTTTTTGTTTATATTTTAAATGTGTATTAGATTTATATTTCATATTTTAGATTTAATTATATATCCAAATCAAATATAAAAACTGGGTGACCTAATCACATTTAGTAATATTAGTCACATGTCCTCATATAGTTTATACTTCTGTCCCACCCTTAAAATTTTAATTTCAGGATCAGACTACCCGTAATGACCTATCCTTACTAGCTTTTAGAGTTTCACATTTTGTTTACTAAAGATGTTCCACAGCAACCCATGAGCCTCTACACTGAAACTTCATTTAGTGGAAAAGCGTATTTTAGTCTCCTATTCTGTATATTCAACAACTTTCTCTCTGTAAGCATTTTTTTAATCAGCAAACAAACATGCTCAAACTTCACCATCTTATAAAGCTCATGCAACCCCAAACCAACTGCCTAACCTTATTTCTTTCACAGCCAAGTTTCTTGAAAGAGTCGCCTCAAGTTAATGCCTTTAGATCTTTACTCCACTCACCTTTCTACTCACTACAACCTGACTTCTGGCTTCACCACTTGAAAAACAAATAAACAAAACTGAGGACCTCCCCGTTGCTATGTACAATAAACATATTTTTGGGTTCTTTTCTTATGTGGCCAATTTGTGACATTTGGCTTTATAAAAAAAACATGTTTGAAGAATTTTTAAAGAAAACTCATTCTTTATTGAAAAATCTTTTCAATTTGTCTTATGTGGCATTATCCCTCCGTGATTGTTCTTGTCTCTCTGGCCACCCTTTTCTCAGTCTGCTTTCTGGGCTCGTCTTCTCCCATCTGCCCCTTAAATGTTGGTGCGCTAGAAAGTTCTATGCATGACCTTCTGCTTCTTTTATTCTACACACACTTCCTGAGAAACCTCATCCTCATGCAGAAAGATGGATATAATGATGATTTCCAAACCTGCCTCCCTAGCCCAAAGCCTACTGGTTTGGTCCAGGTGACTGTCTCTAGTTAGCTGTAACTTCACATGTCCAAAGGGAAAAAAAAAAAAAAAATCTAAAAATCTGCCTTATCTTTTCCTTCTGCTTCACCTCCCACGTGTAATCCACTCACATTCTATTGTCTGCCTCCTAAGTACCACTCAAACCAGCCCTTCTCCTTCCCCGAGAGTAGAATCCTATTTCAAGCTGTTGCTCACCTGCATTATTATAATGCCTCCTAACTGGTCTCCTGGCTTCCCAGCCCTAACCCATTTGCTGTCGGGCAAAGCTTTTATGACTTCAGCATGGTCTGGGGCAGAGGTAGAGTGCCTTCAGAATAAAGAAGAATAATTTATCCAGAAAAGTATACCCTAGGACAGTCTATACCTTCTTCTCTAATTCTAGGACTATGAAGCATTATTTAGATTTGTAATTTGATTTCCTGCGAGCACCTGCTTATATCAGGATATGCAAGTTTTTCCTAGAACCAAATCTCTGAACGTCAATCTGATTTTGACTCTAATTTTAAAATAAATATTATAAAACTTCCACTTTTTTCTCATTGACTGAGGTAAAAAATGTCTAAATTCTTAAACATGCCATGATAGAGCCCTCCACAATATAGTTGCTATCTATCTTTCTAGAATCATCTTCTGACATCCTGCATCCCAGTCACTTGCCATAGCAGATAACTCACTATTTCTCAATTCCCTTGTACAGCTTGTGGCCTCTGCTTGCCTGTTTTGTTTTTCCTTCTGGTCATTGCAAGGTCCTACTCAGCCTGCAAGGTCAAACTCAAATTCTGTTCCTTAGTCCCTCAACCCCACCTCCCCACCCCAAAGGCAGTCCATTGATTCTTCCTCTGAATCCCATGGCAATTTATTTGTACATATTAACTCCTCAACCACAAGCACATGAAACCTGGGCATACATATGATCCATTGTATTCTCAGTTCTGCATTACTTCTGCAGGAAAGTACAAGGAAATCTCACTTCTGTCTTTAGGAGAAGCAGGAGTGGAACTGTGGAGATTCAGGAAGAAATAGATGTATTCATTCATCCTTCCTTCTTCAAGGAGAGTAAAGAGTATTTTTACCTTTCTGTATATTTTTAATGACTGGAGGCTTCCTGAGAGGGAATCAAGCTCTTTGTAGAAGGAAATTACTGAATAAGCCCTTTGTGTTTGTGAGTTGATAAAGGAAAGCAGCAACTCCCTGGGTGGCTGCCTGGGATTAACAAAAGGGTTAGCTAGTGCTTGCATTCTCCTCAGAGAACAGATGCCCAAATTCACTCAAGCCACGCATGTTTCAATTGGCAGGACTTTGGAAGAACAGGAACACATACACCTGAAAGCTCCAGGCACTAAAAGTGAGAGCAGCTAACTGACCAAGCTTCGTAGGGAGGGATGGCCTCTAAGGACTCCCCAGGCAAGAACACGCAGCACTAGATTTGTCAGCCAAGGTAGCCATGGCGGCATCAAACCCCCCACTTAGCCGTGGCTGACTAGTGTACCTCACTCACTGTTAGCCTGTGGAGGGCTGGTGTCCTTCAGTTTCCAGGTAAACCCAAGAATGTGATAATGAACTTCTTGCCGACAAGGCATCTGGGGTTTTCACTAGTATTTATTTAATATGAAAAATGAAAAATATGACATAGTTTATATCGTAAAGAATGAAACAGTTCAGACTCTTATTCTGTACACATTTTGGCAGTTAGGGGGCCTTCTAGGATATTTCTGTGGGCTTAATCTTTTTAATATCTCTAGAATGCATCCATGTCACTCCATTTTCGCCCACCAGGCTAGTCTACAATACTGTCATCTCTCACGTGGATTTTGCAGCAAACTTTGTCAACGAGTCTTCCTGTTTGCATTCTCATACTCCTCCAATCCATTCTCAATACAGGAGCACACTTTAAAACAAAATTCCAATCAGACCACGCCTTTATTTAAAATTCGTTAATAGCTTCTGTTGGTCTTTCAATGAAGACAGAGCCCCTAGTTTTCAGCCTGATCTCAGTTCCCGCCTGTCCTTCGAGCTTTCTCTTCTTTGACACCTGCACTTGTCCCCTGAGCTCCAGCCATGCGGGCCTTTAGTTCCTCCCAGGCACCAGGCTCTTTTCTACCCCAGGACCATGCACACGCTTGTTCTCTCCACATGTAGCATTCCTGTCTGAGAGGGTGTTAAATCCATTCATCCTTCAGACTGCAGCTCAAATGTCAAGGGTGTTCTCCAATAGTCCTCTCTGATCCCTCCACATCAGGCTTCATTTTGCAAACTTAAAATGTAAAACTGGTTTTTGGGGTAGGAAAGGGATATAAAAGGGGAGTTAAGGAAGAAGACATTTTTGTGGTGAAACTAAATGATAGAAAAAGTAGCTCATGATGGAATAGTTAGTCTTCAGTGAAGTCTGGAATGTATGAAGCTACAACATGGATATTGGTACTTACTGAGATGGGGTCAGGGAGGTGAAAGATTCGGGGAATGACCTGTGGTTTGAAGAAGTGACACTCAGGAGACAGGAAGTGGATCCCCAAGGCATGGAATAGATCCCTGAAGCAGAAGAAAACAACTTCCAGGTCGTAAAAGCAGAAATGCTTTGGGGATTTAGATGGGACACCAGATGCAAGATTCAAATAACTGTGCATATAATTGAGAATGAACTAATAATAAATTAAAATGCATACTTAATTGAGACCATAGATGAAGATCCAAATAATTCCCATTTGATATTGCCTATAATTGGAAATCAATATTACTGAGTGCAGAATTCCTAATCATACTAATATAAACTATATAAAGTATTTGTATTGTTTTTAGTGTAACATTTTTTATTATTTTGTTTCCAGGGACAAGTATTTATTAGAAACTTCCTATATACTCTCCTGACTTAAGTCCCATCCACCCTATTTTTTGCTTTAATCAGTCCTTAAACTTTTTTTTTATTTCACTTTCAAAATTTTTATTGAATTTATTGGGGTGACCTTGGTTAATAAAATTATATAGGTTTCAGGCGAATCAGGTCTTAGACTTTTTAAATGGGGATTCTCCTCCATGTTGAGGAATAAAATGCCAGAAATTGTCGAATACGACAGCTTCGGCGCACGGCCTGCGCGTTTCCCTTCCAGCCTTCCCCTTGTTGTAGCTGTGCTGGCCAACTGCCAGCTGTCAGCTTCTGTGCCTTTTGCCTGAGGGCCTTCTCTGAGCGCAAGCTGCACCTGCCTTGAAAGGCTGAAGTACTAGATAATTAACTTCTCCTTCAACCAGTGGCTGGCTGATGGGAGGTGGTATATAAATACACCAGTTTCCTCCTTCTGCGGTTGGGGTAACTCAGAGACACATGCTCTGCACTGGCTCAAAGAATTGCCCGATGGGAGCAAGTCCAGCTATTCACAATGGAAATTTGCTTGATCACTTACCCATTATTGGCTGCTTTTGCTCTCCTTATCTCACTTCCCTACTCCCCTGCTGCTGTTTCCTAGTTCCACCTCCAGAACAAGCTACTTACATTCACTTTTTTATCTCCGCGTCTGCTCCTGGGGAAACCCTAACCAAGACAGTGAAGAAATACAGTGGGACCTCTTACAGCACTTCTCCTGTCATTGCTGGTGTTATATATGCCTTTATTCTTAATTTTAATTACTTGTGGGAAGAGACCATTTGCATCTCTAACAGTTAAGCCGAGGGTATAAAGGAATCTATACAATACTATTTTAGGAAAACATTAAACTATAATACTGTTAATAGCTGACACTTGCATAACACATTCATGCTAAACACCATTCTAAGAGCTTTTCATATATTAACTAATTTACTCCTTGCAACAAACCTATGAGAAAATGCACTGACCCAAATAGAATCAAATTCAACACAAGTTTTAGCCAACACAGAGCTTTACTAATGACCAATGGAAGAAACAAGAGAGAATCACCAGGGTGGAAAGCCCCAGGTGCCTAGCAATGGACAATTGTAGGGTGGGACCTCGCCCCCAGAGTGAATTTCCTTCCCTTAGCATATCGTTGGTCATTTGGTTTGGACCCCCTGACTTTTCCTCCCTAGAGATAACATTTAGGCCTCAGTTGTGTTTCAGCTCAAGACTCAGAAGAGCAACAAAACCAGCCACAACTGACTTCAGGACAAGCTGTACTGAATAATGACCCCCTGCCCTAGTGGGGGCCCGTCAATCAGTGGAGACCACAACCCTAAAAGGACACACCTGGAAAACTGCTGAGTATTCTATTGTGATCTTTCCCTGAGATCTCCCCTATAATCTCCACCCTTAAAAGACAAGTACCATGTCATCTCACTCATATGTGGAATCTAATGAATAAGACCAATACAAAGACATAGAACCACGAAGCAGCAGACAATTTCAGAGGGAAGGCGGAGGTAGGGAGTGGGGGTGGAGAGCAATCAAGAATTTAGATGCATATGTACATGACCTATGGACACAGACAATAGTGTGGAGAAGACCTGGGGGGGCTGGGGTTGATGCCAGGTGGAGGGGCTCAATGGGGAGGGAAAGGAGGACATCTATAATACTTTCAACAATAATAAAATAAATAAATAAATAAATAAATAAATAAATAAATAATAAACACTTAGGACAGAGGACCCAGGGAACTCTCCCTCCCGAGAGCTCGCTACACCTTTCCCTTACCCTTACCCTCGTCTCCCCCCTCTCCTCCTGCTCTCCCTACCCCCAAGCTCATTACCATTAGCTTTCTCACTCCCAAGCTCCAAAGGCCCTTCCTTTACCTCTATAACTTGTTTCCTCAGCCCATTTCTTCTAGGAATTACTTCTCCCACTTCTATAATTTACCAAATAAATGTTCTCTTACAGTTGGAGTCTTTGGCTCTGAATCCTTTCCTAGCCAGAACTCAAGTACTGAGGTTGCCGAACCCAGGTCCAGTCTCACCCCATAGTCTAACACCCAGCACCTTTCCCACTGCCTACAGCAGTGCCAGGTGGGTACTGGAAATATTGGGGAGAAGACTTTGTAAAGCATATGATTATCTAACTACTGTATTATACAACTAACACTACTACAAAATAATATTGAATGTAAACTGTAACTTAAAAAATCTTCAAAATAAAAAAATAATTTTAAAAAACAAAAGCCTTCTTAGATAAGAACTTAAAAGAGAGTAATGCTAACAGCTTATTTTGTTCTTTCAACTATAAAAAGAGATTTCTGTGGTATATGGTTGGGTGTAGATTGCCTGAGGCATCTCTGAGGAAGGGAGGAACTAAGTTACAGATCAGCTATTAATCCCTTTCTTCCCAGGTAATTGCACTATTATCACCCCTATTTTACAAATGAAGAAACTGAGCTTCATAGAAGTTAAGCAACTTGCCACAAGGTCACACAGCTGGTGAGTAGTGGGCCTGGAAATAAACCCAGGCCTATGGGCTTTAGAATGTAGACCTCAGCTACTCCTGGAGATGGGTAGCAGGGTTTTGTCAAGTGCGATTTAACCTGGTTTTGTGTTTTCTTTTCCCCCAATAAAACCAGGAAGAAGAAAAACTTATCATTGTAAAAGTGTAGTGGTATTTCCAGCTTTCAGATAAGAGAAAAGATGTAAAGAGCTAAAGTGTTATACAAACAGACCCTTAGGCGGGGCAATCCATTAGAGGAGCCATTTCACAGAGTAGCTACAGGAAAGGAACCCTTGGAAACTAGAGTCATCACACGAATCTGATGTGACTACAGTTCATGAAGACTCTGAACTTCAAGTCAGAAAATGCAGTCCTGAGCCAATGCAGAGTTTAAAAACTTTCTCAAGCTAATAATAAAGACATTGTCATATGGATGTGATTATTCCATCACAAATGGTAAAGAATGCATATGGCACGGAGCTCAGTGAACATGGACAGCAAAGGACTGCAGAGCCACTTAGACAAAGTTTTCTCTTAGCCACACCTGGGGAAGGGTTTTTATAATCACTTAGCGGGAAGATAGTTAATATCAGAATCACATTTATACAAGTTTCTGTTTGATATATTTGATGTATGTATATCATGTTAAAGTTCACTTATTAAATTATGGGTAGTTCTTATTTTAAAATGTTGATTTCATTCTTTTAATGAAGTCATCTTTCATTTGTTTGAATTTGAATGTAAACGTATTCATTCAGGTGCTGGTTTTGATAAATATGTGAACTCCAAACAGCAATTATCATAAACATTCTGTTACCCAAAATTGCTCAACCATGTAAACAGTGTCCTTACGGTATCCTTTTTAACAAATCTTATCCTTGGCCGGGTCCATTATGTTCCCTGCAATGCCATTCATTTCTATAGGAAGCACTTAGTACATTTTTCTTGAAGAAAAGTATTGCTTTACTGATATCTTTTTAGATTTACCCAACCAAACATCCTGCCCCAGAAAAATATATGTTTTGGGGAAGAATGATCTTAATGGGAAATTGAACTAGTCACAGATGTCTCAATTGTTTTTCTATTTTTTCTCATACACACACACACACACACAAAGCTGAACATTAGAATTTTTGTCCCTTCTCTATGTCGGAAACGAAGAACTAAACATTTACATTTGCCATCTCTCCTCCAGGTCACCTTCCTGGGCTTTCATGTAACGCAACAGAACGATAGCTCCCATTTAATTAAACAGATATCTGGATTAGCTCCAGCTGTGGGCCATGCAATCAGTCCTTGTGAGCAAAAAGGGGTGTAATCCCTGGCCCATAGATCATTTCTGCATGGAAATCTGCTCGCACTCAAAGCCATCCACAGGCCGCTGAAAATGATTTTTTCCTGTATGAATTACTCAGAATGTGCAGCTGCCCCCTTTCCCCCTAGCATCCGCAACCTTATGAAAAGAAGCAGAAAGGCTGAGAGCTTGATTTGGCCTCTCCCTCTAAGTACTTTTTAATCAAAAGAGGCCCTGCCTGTTGATACACCCAGCATTTCTTTGTCTGCTGTAAGAAGCCCTGTGAATGCCGTTTGCTGTTTTGTGCAGCTTTTTTTCACATGTGCCTCTCCCAATGGCTGTAATTTGACTCGTTGATACATATTGAACAGATTTTTTTAAAATAGCTTGTTTAGAGGCAGATTTTTTTGTTGCAAAGTGACTTCATGTTTCTTCCAAAAGGAGATATCTTGATCTTTCTGAATGGGTTTACTCACAAAATCCATCCCTTTAATAGAAGGCTGCAAGAACCTGTCTCTTGCAGATTTAGACCAACCACAGTTCATGGAGAGAGCAGTGGAAAGAGACTCCTCAATCTGGGGCAGTTTGTCTACAAGGACGCATAAAAAAAGCCCTTGATGCTTTTCAGAGGAAGGAGCGGGTAAAGATGCCCAAACAGGGCAGCTCAGTTATTCTGCACAGCTTAGAAGATGAACTGAGCTCACAGATGTCCTTATTGTTTCTACTGCAGGAGAGAGGCAGGGGGGGTGGGCAAAACAGTTTCCAAATATATCTTGGATGTATACAGTTATTCTTGATGACATCTTTTAAAAAAATTCAAGTATCGCACTTTCTCCAGCGTGTTTCTGGTACACATTAATCTGCAAGCCAAGTCAAAATTCCTGTTACTCATGGAAGGTTTTGCAACTCAGTGTTTTGCAGCTCCAAGCATTGAGAGTATTGATGGATTTGCTTTTCTAAAAATAAATTAGTTAATTAAAAGTCCACTTAGCCTGGAATTTTCTCTGATTGCTGAAACTCACTTGCCAAAACAACTTGGAATCTAAGAGTCCAGGACTTTAAGTGTAACACAGAGTCAGCGTTGAGGTGGACCTCATATGGCCACATGACTATGGTGTCCTGTCCCTCGGCATAGCAGCGAGAGGGTAGGTTATGTAAAGCCCCTCTCCTAGGGTAATGGTTCTGGGCCCTGAGTACACACTAAGTCACAGGCAGGAGCTTCAACAAGACAAGTTCCTGGGCCTCGGCCGCAGAGTTTTTAATAGAATCCCCATCTGATTCTCACGTGCTACCAGGTTGGGACCCCTGGTTGTAGATACACTTTTAAAATATTTGACTCTGGATTTCTTGGTTCATATCTCATGGCTATAATGGACCTTCACTGCTCCAGCTACAGATTTTATGCCAATAGCAAATCTTAATTCAGACAGAAAAAACCCCAAGTCTAGCTCATAGTGAGAAGCAATTCTCCCCTTCTTAGGGACAAATAGCAGTGTGAACCTGAGCTCTGGTGTGCACAGATCCTGAAGCTCTAGAATCCATTATGAAAAGTGGTACAAAGGACCACCATGTAACAGTTGCCATAGTAGCTCTACATACAGGGGCTCAATGCCTGTGGCACTGGCAGTCCAAGCACCCTGGCCAAGCATACCTTTTTTGTCCTGCTAAGGACATAATTTAGGCTAGCACTTTCTTAAGGCAAGAGACATCTGGTGACATCAATATTAGGAGGTAAAGGATGCAAATTGGTTACTCAAGTCCCCAAACAGAACCCTGAAGCTTGTCATTCACATCACCTAGTAGTCTGTAGGTCTCACCATGGACTAGATCAACCAGGGAATGCTTTAGGTAATAGCTCTTTCTCAGAAAAATGCCAATACATCAACTCTAGGTTCTCATCAACTAAGACTGTCCTTTCAGAGACGTTTGTTTTGACCCAGTGTTTTACAATGAAAAGAGCACTGGTTTGAAAATCATTAAGCCAGATTCTTGTCCTAGTTCTATTACTCACTGGTGCCAGGAAAGTTACATAACTAATAAAACCAGTCATGGTAGTGACTACAATTAGTGAGCACAAACTAAGGGTGGCTATGGGCAAAGGGCTTTATGCGCCTTATCTCATTTAATTTTTACCAAAAAACTATAAAGTAAGTATTATTATTACCCCATTTTTGAGATGAGATTTGGAGACAGTAGGTATATTGTTCAAGGTCACCCATATCTTACTTGGCAGAACCAGGACCAAAATGCATGTCTTCTGACTATGATGTGATGCTTAACATGTTGCTGGTCTATTTCAGCTCAAAAAAGAGTGGGTTATTTCTGAGTGATCTGCCGCTGGTGATACCAACTAATACTATTTTCAGTGCCACCATGAGATCACTCATCCTAAACATTTGCTGAGTAGTTGGTGCTATATAAATAGAAGAAGTGTTTAGGTATTTCACGTTTGTTTCCATAAATGTTTGCTGAATGTCCCCTCTAAGCAATGAAATTTAGGTAATAGAAATAAAAAATGATGAGATTGTCCACACCTTAAGGAGCATTCAGTTGTAGGGAAAATAACTGTAGGGTTCTTTTGTCTATTTATATCATAAAGAGGGCCATAAAATGGGGCAATGGTTTGTAAAGCACAGAAACTTTTTTGTAGTGGGTAGAATCATACCTTCGCCAAGTTCATAATTTTGCATTTTTCTACATCAGATGCTCTAGTCAATAATTCTAACAAGATTTGCTGGAATAAAAATAACTTATACAATGATACTTGACTAGTGCATTTCCTCATGCTCTCCAGTTCCCTGTTCAACTCACACATTTGGGGATTTGTTTCTTGCAGAAGGGTGTTGGCAGGGCAAGTTCCCACATCAGCAGCAATGCTGTCGGCCTCTTTGACAGAAACTGGAGGGAACACAAATTCCTACCAGTGGTCTCACTGCTTTGGATTAAGGCTGATAAAATATCGGTGTGACATATCAAGTGCCATAAAACAAATAGCCTATGAAGGCCATTTGAGAACATTATTCAGATAATTCAGGAGCCCTATAGGAATTAAATAAAAACAAGATAGAGACATTTCTATAAAGTGTTGAAGAACTGGGCAAAGTCCAGAGCTGGGAGATGACTAAAGATAGCAGGATATTGAGCCAAAATTTATGTTGGTCAAGGGATGCAAATCACATTTGGTGACAGACACTCCCTGTGAGCATATAAAAGGAGATGAGACACCCAAAACAGACTTCCTGCCTCAGTTTGGGTTCTCCCAAAAGCGGAGCCTGAGATGAAGTCTTAGGTATAAGTAGCTTATTGGAATTTGATCCATCCCAGGTGGTAGTGAGGTAGTGGGGCAATGAGACAGAGAATGGGAAAAAGCCCAGAGAGGGTGTGCTAAGGAACAGGTTGTATGCTCAGGGCATCTGCATCTCAATACTTCTGGGGACCTTTTGGCCTTCTGCCTCAAGCTTATCCCTCTAAAGGACAGGATGAATGGAGCATTCGCCCACCTGCTCCCATGCCCCCTGTTTGCCGGTTGCCCCGAAAGCATTAACTTCATTTCTAGAGCTCACTGGTGACTGGGCTTTGGAGAAAGGACCAAGGAAGCAAAGCAGAGACCAAGTGTATGCTCGATAGGGGACCCTGGGTGGAAGCTATCTGCCACTCCTGCGCTGGAGGGAGGCAGCCTGTGTAGATGAGGCATGGAGCTCAGCAAGCACGCCAGCTCTGCCCACTTGACAGACTTGTCAAGGATTGAGCCTGAGATTTTAGTTCATACTAATAATCAGAAACATCATGATTTTAGTAGACCCTATGAAAAAATAGGTTAATTATCTCTGTTCTCTTTCCCCTGGCTCTGAAGATTAAATAGAGCCTTCTATTTCAAAACAGCCACTCACTAACAGGAAGACCACTTAAAGCTGCTCCTACAGAAGGCAATTTTCCTTTTGATCAGTGAGGGCAACAGAAACTGTTTCCTTTATACCCACTGTTCCCTTAACCTGCAAATATCAGTAACTGAGAACACCTTCTTGTCCAAAGATACTGAAGACTCAACTCACAGGGCTTTCCATGTGTGAAAAGTGTAAATCATGTTAAGACAGGACTCCTCTACCCAACTTGGAGGAAGGTTTTTGGTCCCACTTTCTAGCCCTACCATAGTAATCATGTTAAAATGATTTGCTTTTGAAAACTCATCTCTGACTTATGGTAAAGCCAGTTTTACCACATAAGAAGCAATTGCTGCTGTTTTCAGTGGTTCACTTGACATTCCTTTGGAAAGACAAATATGCCTTATTTCTGCTTGGACATGGTTTTAAGGGCTGGGGTGGGGATTACAGGCATTGTGAAAGGGTAAAATGGCCTTGCACAAAATGAGTGCAGTTAAAATTGTACCAACATTCCTGTGATAGACTGATAAACCCCAAGCTCAGTGTGGTCAAGTTTAACATGCCTGAGCTGACATGCCAATCTGCCAGCAGTCATATGGTTCTCATATGGCGACACTCCACAGATGCCAGCAGAATGTGAGAAGTTTCTGGCTCATTTCCTTTGGTTTTCTTGAGTGCCATGTTGCCTGTACACACACACGCTCACATTCGTGAGCAAGCACATACGTACACACATCTTTGTCATGTTACAATAGCACTGCTTAATCCACTCAATCCCAGCAGGTCCCTTACAATGATCTTATCCCTGCCTGGGTAGAGATTCATAATAATTCATCAATTAACAGGTAACGTTAAGGTTTTTATTTTCAAAATTTCAAACTGAATAAGAATTTCCTTATGAGTCTATCTAGATTCTTTTGAACATGAAATATTTTTGAATGTTCTAAATTAGGGCTTATTTTTCACTCTTGTCATTAATTTTTTTAATATAAGTTTCCTGAAATGAATTTTGTAGCAAACATTTTATACTGAAAACTATTATTTCAATGTATGACTGAAAGTATACAACTGCAAAAAATTAAACAATTTTGTTCTTTCCATTTCAAAATTATATCATTTTGTTGAAAGAATCCATTGCTTTAGCGATTGTGTGATATCATCACATAATGTCACATAATAAAAAAGTAATTCTTTAAATGTTTAAAATTGATTAAATGTGTTTTCTCATTAGATCTCTCGAGTCACTGAGTTCACACTAGATGTGTTTCAACTAGTGCACTCTTTTAAATTGATTCAATGTATATAGAAATTCCTTCTATTACTGCAAGTGGGACTGAGCAAAGTAAGGGAAAATGAAATCAAAGTAGCACATTCAAATAGTTATGACAAATGCAACTGCGTACATAAATGAACCAAGCTTCTAGCCAGACTTTATTCTCAACCTCCAGCTTTGAGCAGCAAAGGCTTGTCTGTTTCAACTCTGTATTTCTTTTATTCAAACCTTAATGGCACATAAATATTTGTAATTTAATGCATACAGTATTTACAGATATAAATACAATATGGTCTACCTTTATCTTCTAGACCCTTATGTGGAGTGAGCTCTTTAGGCATACTGTATATAAAATGGATGGCAGATGGCAATTGGATAAAACTAATATACTGTCTGGCTCACAAATGAAGAAAAGTATCTAATGAGTACTATCTTCCATCCCTTCCCTAAGGATGTTGCCATTACAGAAGATATGATTTCAATAAATATAATGAATTATTTTCATTATAAACACACCACTGCCAATTTTTTTCACAAAGCAATGTTTACATAAACATATCCCAAAAGCAAAGAGAAATACATTCAAATCTAAATTAAATTTATTCTGAAGCCTACAATCACAATGATGTTTTAGAAAACTTTCCTTTAATGTTTAAATAAATGAACATCCACAAATTAGATTAAAATATCTATAACGTTTTGCGAGACAAAATAAAAACCTCTAAATCTCTTTTAGTTTTTTGGTATTGACCATAATTTTGACAGAATATCAAGCTCTCGCCAATTGCTGAGTAACTCAGATTAAAATACAGCAATAACAAAACCACTGGCATGGATACTAAATTTTATAAAAAATTTTACATTTTAGAAGGAAGAGTTGAGATGTTTTTACACTTCCGTATTATTCCTCAACAAGAGAAAGAAGGCTAACCTGACTATCCACACATCGTTCCTACACCCCCTTTTAAGCTTGGCCGCCACCAATGGTCAGTTTATAAACGCCGCCTTAGGAGAAGTGTTCTCTTCAGGTGCTTACAGCAGAGGGTAGGTGCTGATAAGGACCTTCAGGAAACTGCCATGAGTTTTGCAATTGGTTCAATTTAATTTAGTGAAAAATACTGAGTACTGGATGCCAAGCAATCATTAGATGCTGAAATGCAAAGAGATTAATAAGACGCACAGACCTGTTCTCCAGGACTCGCACTTAGACAGTTTCGAAGTGGTTCCTAAAAGCCAGGCCCAATCTCGCAGGCAGGAGGAACGCCCTGCACACAGGCGCTGAGATGGCCCTTTTACTCACACACTCTCATTTGTCAATTATTATATGTTGGGTAGCATTTTATAAAGTCATTTTTAAATAATTCAGACCATTTGGAATTGTATAGAAAGTCTAAACTGAGATTAAACTTTTCTTAGCACACTCTTCATGCATAGAGTATTGTGAACTCTAGAGACAAAATTATAACGGGGTTATTAACAAATTCTTAGAGACAAACTGATGTTAAGTACATAAGAAATATTTTATTTTCAGGCAATTGATAAATTCAGTCCCAAGCACTCTTTTTTTTTTTTTTTTTTTTTTTTAAATATATCTTTATTGATTTCAGAGGGAGGAAGGGAGAGGGAGAGGGAAACAGAAACATCAATGATGAGAGAGCCATTGATCGGCTGCCTCCTGCACACCCCCTACTGGGGACCAAGCCCTCAATCCAGGGGTGTGCCCTGACCTGGAATTGAACCTCAATCTTCTAGACCATAGGTCGATGCTCAACCACTGAGCCACACTAGCTGGGCTCAAACATTCTTATCATTTAACAAAACAGGTCTCTTAAGGAAATCTATTAGGTGAGAAATTGTTAGTCTGTACTTTAATGAATAGATAACATAATGGCATTTCCTGAAAAAATTCAATAAATTTTCTCTTATTTGGGGGGACTTTTTGAGGGGTAGGGGGAACTTTTGCTTATCTAAATGAATGAGGCTTTCTATAATTAAAGGTTAAGAACTTTTTCTTATCTATATTAAATGGTCAATTAAATAGCACCTTCTCAGTATTTCTAAAGGAAATCATCGTGGGGAAAGGGTACTTGGTACCATGTAGGAAGCTAGTCATGGGGTGTTTGACCTCCAGTTCCATCACTTATGATTGGTGTCTACTGAGGCAAGCTACTTCATCTCTCTACACCTTGAGTTTTTCATCCAAAAAAAGAGTCATAACAATTCTTATCAAATAAGAATTTGCAAGCTTCTAGAACAGTGCCAGGCAAATAAGAGGCACGTAACACTAGTAATCAGGATTAATTTTTGTTCTACCTCGGATCAGTCAGGTTTTATAACTAACATTCTTCTGGGAATAAAAACAATATGTTATTGTAGAAGTCCTGGAAAAGTAAGAAGAATATAATTTTTAAAAAATAAACCACACTTTTAGCCAACGTTTATATGTCATTATTTTTTAAAATTTTGAACATATATGGCTACAATTTCAATGATATCAATGAAATAATATTGACTCCCTTGTGTAAAACAGAAAATAGCATCTTCTCTAATTCCAACAACAGATAATCACATTTAACCATTTTATCAATATACTTTTAGATTATTCTCCTAAGCCAATAGTTTTGTTGTAAAATTATTTATTGTATGGAGTTTACTCTTTTTAAACAAATACATTTCATTAAGAGTTTCTTAAGATTATTAAATAATCTTCTAATAATATGATTTTCAGTGGCTATAGAATATTCTATTTTATAAAATGCCAACCTATTTTTCCAAATTGCTCTTTAAAAAATTTAAATTGCTTGCAAATTTTCTCTTATAAAAGTTATTTACATTCAATTATAGTAATGGCATAGCTTTAATTTTAACTTTTAAATATTTAGTTTATCTTAAAACTCTTTCTGTTTGGATCACATTTCCAATTATATATATATATATATATATATATATATATATATATATATATATATATATATATATATATATGCAATATTTTCCACCGTAAAAAGTTTCAAGACTTTTATCTTGTTCATTGATTGCTTTCACCAATTTTTAAAGAAAGACTCTCTTTGTGTTTTTTTTTAATGCTTCCCTTGAATTCTACTTGGCATGATAGTAACATTTTAAGCACTGGAAAGTTGAGAATACATACATTTTCCTGATGAGTATTTGCCCATGATTTCAATATTTGCCTGTTAGAATCAGTGTCTTAGATGCATCTCTTATATACTATATATACATAGATGGATTTTGCTTTTCTTACATGGTATGAACTCAGCCAGCCTCTGCAAAAACAGTTTACATTCCCAAACATCATTGTACTTCAACAATCTCATTCTGTGATTTCTAGGTACCTTTGGCTTATAACCTATTGCAATTGTTTTCTATCATTTTCTACATGATATTTTTAGGAGTATTTTTCTTTGTAAGTAATTAGGGAAAACAGGCTGTTTTAAATTATATTAGTACATACCATTACTTTAAAATATTTGAACATACATTGCTCTAATTTTCTATATTAATAGTAGAATATTGCCCCATATATAAAACTGTCCCATTGTCCTTGACTTTTCTTCCATGTCTCCTTTTCATGCTTCTTCATATGTTTGGCATACTAAAACTTAAGGCCCAGGTATTATTGCCAAATTATTCTTTACATTATATATCTTCTCTTCCAGATCTATTTATGGTAACTATATTCCACTTTCTAAACATATTTATGATATTTTTGGGCTAATTAACATTTAAATGTTTTCAGTGCTATCAGCCATGTCTTTCCTGCCATGATTTCCTTAAGTGTGATTCATATCTTAGTAGCAAGATTCTATCTTAAAATATAGGTGATATATTTTCTGAGCCCTTGAGCATCTAAGGATGTCCATCAGGTAGCACTATTTATAAATTACAACATGCTGAATATAGAATTCTTGGGCAACAGATATTTTACCTGAAATGTAAAGATACTATTTTGTACATGTCATCTAGTTTTTAACAATGCAGAAGAGAATTTCTATGCTCAGGGCCATATTTTTTTGTTAAGTATCATTTTTTGGTGTGTTTATAATTAAACTTTTTTGTGTATTCTAGATACTAGTCCTTTGTTTAATATGTAGTTTGCAAATATTTTCTCCCATATTTTATCTGTTTATCTTCTTAATAGGATATTTCAGAGAATATCCTGAAATATTTATTTTTGAAGTCTGGTTTGTCATTTTTTCCTCCTATAGATTGTGTTTTGGCATTATTCTACAAACTCTTTGCTTAGTCTTAAATCTCAAAGGTTTTCTAAAAAAAAAAAAAAAGATGAACTGAACTTTATCAAATAAAAACGTGTGTTCTGTGAAACATCTGTTAAGAAGATGAAAAGATAAGCAAGGTACAGGAGAAAAGATTCGCAAACCACACATCCAACAAAGGACTAGCATCTAGAATATATGAAGAACTCTCGAGACTCAAGAGTAAAAAAACAAATAATCTAATTACAAAATAGCCATAACACATGAAGAGATATTTCACCAAAGAGGATACACAGATGGAAAATTAGCTCACGAAAAGATACCCAAAATCATGTGCCACTAGGCAAATGCAAATTAAAACCACAGTGAAATGTTACTACACAGCCATCGGACTGGATAAAATAAGAAATAGTGACAATACCAAATGCTAGAAATGATGTGGAGAACTGAAGAAACTTTGCTGGAAGGAATGTAAAAGGGTACGCCCATTCTAGGAAATCATTTGGCAGTTTCATGAAAAAACACTGCATTGTAGCTACCATATGACCCAGCAATCATAATCCTAGGTATCCCCCCCAAAATGAAGAGGCACTTACATATAAAAAAAGAATATTCAAATGACCGTAATATCCTATTAGTAATCAAGGAAATGCAAATTAAAACTATAATGAAATATTACTATATAACCACAGAAGAGGAGAAATTGAAAATTACTGCAATACCAAATATTGGCTAGAATATAAACTAATTGGAACTCCTGCTGTTGGAGAGCAATTGATATCACCACTTTGATGGAAAATTTGACATTATCAACTAAAGTTGAAGATACAGCCACCCTGTGATCTGGTAGTTCCACCCTAGTGGATAAACCAGGAGAAATGCATGCATATGTGCGCTCAGAGACTAGCAAGCTGGAAGAAAAAGCACATAAATTCAATATGAATACCTTACAGCAAAAACAAAGAAAGCACTAAAACTCCAACCAACAATATAGATAAATGAAAAATTTAGTGGGAGAAGTCCAGCACAAAATAATATAAATAGTATAATTCCATTTACATTAAGTTCAAAACCAGGCAAAATTAAACCATTGTATTTGGGATGGACACATGGGTAGTAAAGCTATTTTAAAAGTGTAGCAATAATTATGATAAAATTTAGGACAGTTGCTATATTCAGGGCATAAATAGAAATGGGCATAAATGCTAATAAAGGAACTCTCTAAAAAATTAAGATGTATCCAAAAAAATTCTGTTATAAACATTGTAATTACATTTTCAAAATATTCAACAGGCCGGGCCGGCGTGGCTCAGAGATTGAGCATTGACCAGGAGATCGGGGTTCAATTCCAGGTCAGGGCACATGCCCGGGTTGGGGGCTCGATCCCCAGCAGGGAGCGTGCAAGAGGCAGCTGATCAATGACTCATCATTGGTGTTTCTATCTCTCCCTTTCCCTTTCTCTCTCTCTGAAATCAATAAAAATATACTTTAAAAAATATTTGACAGTATGAGAAAATACTTATAACAAATACAAATGCAAGAATAAGAAGAATATACAAAGTATGATTTTAATTATACAAAATATGTAGTTATGTATTAAATGGATATATAAGCAAAAGACACATGTAACACACATATATGGTTTAAAGAAAAGATTGGAGAAAAAATATATCGAATGTTTCATTTCTGGTTATTGGAATTGGCATAGATTTTATTTCTTCACTTTTTGTTATATAGTTCCCATTTTCTACTATTTGTCAATTTTTTAAAATCTATGAAATATGTTACTGATGAAAGAGAAAAGTTATATAGTTAATTTTACCATCTTCAGAGATCTCAAAGAGATAAAACAACCTGTGGTTATTTAGTTCTACATAAGAGAGAATCCATAAATTTTCTTAGTAATTTACCTCAAAGGTTAATACATTTAGTGTTACTTAAATTTTAAATTTTTGAAATATTTCTTTCATTGGGAATCTTTAGGATAGACCCTACATAGTGATTTATGTATTTATGTTTACAGTATATAATTATTTGAACACATAAATTTTTCTGTTAATATTAATGAATACATTTTAATAATATAAGAAGGTGATGAAATTTCACTATTATATGTACCATTTTGTTATTTAAGCAGGAAACTACTGTCACTTGTCTCAGATGCATTGTTGTTGCAGCCTGGAAAGCAAAGAGATTGGAAGCAGGTGGTCTTTATTTGGTTAGCCCCATGGGAAGATAAAGCACTTTATTAAGTGTAGTGCTCACTCCAGTCTCATGAGCAGAAAAAGAGTTCTACAAATTCATAGACTTAGAGCTTACAATACAATTTCTGATTTTCAAAACAAATTTTATGAGAAAGTTCAAAGAAATAATTTAAAATTAAGTTGCGACTTTTTATTATATAACTCTGGGTGAATATAGTGACAAATCCAAATAAATAAAATAGGCCAAATTTTACAGTGACAAATACCAGCTACAACTATCTGGTAAGTTGCAGAAATAAGAACTGTAATAGTTATGAGTATTTCTTCCTTACTTTTATATAACTACATAAATATGAATATATATACACTAAACAGTTTTGTTTCCTTTCATCTCATCCTCTTATCATCTAACATAAGCTGTATTAATAACAGTTAACTTTATGTCACAGTGTTTAAGTTGTGGGATATCAAAGTAGAAGCATAAACGTCACCCAAGTACTTAGCATCCTCCTCCGAGTAGAAGGTTTCCACATTTTGGTTGTACCCAGGAAAGTTATATCATGTTAGGCAGAAGTCTGACTTTTTTAATATCTTTATTTGGAGATGTCTATGGATGCCAAGTTGACAAGAGGTGACATGTTTTGAATGTTAACTTAGCGAGGCTACAGGTGCCAGTTACTCAGCCAAACACCATTCTGGATGCTGCTATGGAGGTGTTTTGTAGATGTGATTCAAGTCCATGATCAGTTTGCTTTAAAAGAGCGATTACCCTAGATTATCTAGGCAGGCCTGACTCAATCAGTTGAAAGGCCTTGAAGGCAGAGCTGAGACTTCCCTGAAGAAGAAGAAATTCTGCCCATGACATCAGCTACAGCCCAAGGCCAACAGCCCCACCTGCCTTCCTGACAGCCTGCCCTCCAGATGCAGGACTTGCCTGGGCAACTCTGCAGATCTCTTCCTGTGAATCTCCTACTGGTCTGTTTCTCTGACTAAACTCTAACTGATACACCTACCTTACTTATTCTCAGCATCAAAGCACTGAGCCTAAGTTCGAACATTTATTACAGGAACTTCAAAAGCTACTTTATTTAAGTAGCTTTATCTTATATTTAACTTTTAAAACTCAACAAAAGTCCTTTTAATTATTTTATCTTCATAACCCACTACCTAGATATAGTGTTTGGTGAATTAATGAAGATTTAATAAATGTTTACTGAAAAACAAATAAATGAGGGAATTCATTAATAAGTTATGATTACAGCTGCCAAGATTTATAAACAGTATATTATGGCAGAGAATTTTTACAAATTACACATTTTGTAGATTTGAAACAATTAAACAGATGCTAGCATTTAGTTAACTGCAATTTCACTTTGTTTATCCCAAAATGGTGCTCTTAAGAACTATAATGAAATAACTTGGGGATGAAGAGAATTTGCTCCTTAACAAACATCTCTGCGAAAGGGTAGGCTATTATTTTTTTTGAGGATTACACAACCTCCCTACGACTCTTGACTCACAGGGCTAGGAAAGCTCCAGAGAGCATCAGTCCAGCCATTTGCTTCCTCAGTACCTCCCTGCTCTCACTCAAATAAATGAGAGAAATCATGGGGAGGGCTCACTTCTGCAAATTGGAACGGGCCTTAGGTGGCACATATTATAATGGTGGGGAAGAATATGTGATATGTAAAATTTTTTTATATAATAAGGGGAGCAAGACAAGAAAAAAAGGAAGCTGTAAGGAGAAGAGAAAGTAGCAAAAATAGTGCCTTGGACTTTTAAAAGTAAGTTGGGGGGGTGTTGATGATGATGCAATCAATAAATATGTATCTAAGATAATAAAAAAAGAGGAAAGGAGAAACCAAAAGAGGTTAAACATCTAGTAACTACTTTCTCCAGAAAAATACTATCATTAGAATAGCCCTAATTCTATGACCAATAATGAGAAAGTAGATTAATGCAGTACAATTAGATCAGGAAGCGACCAGAGTAGACATTACCGAGTCTCACCTGCCCAAATAAGACAGTTTTTGAAGATGATGGAAAGACATTTAAGGGATTATGTAGAACTCAGTGGACTGTGAGATCTCCCTCTAAAGGTTATAGGTTTGGAGGCTCCTATTTTCAGAACTATAAAATGGTCCCAATGTTCCCATTTGGGTGGGAGAAGGGTTGCTGTGGATACATGCAGACCAAGGTCTCATATTTGTATCAAAAGGTCTGGCAGAATACAGATTTTTTTTTTTAACAACTACAAAATTCTTCGTCATTCCTGCCATTAAGAGATGGGAGTCTATGTCCCATTCCCTCGAACCTGAGCAGAGTTGTGATGGCTTTGAAGAGTGAACACACCTCCAGGTGATGCCTGCCTACAGCCGGTCCTCAGAGAACAGTCCAGACAGCATATCATGGAGCAGAGATAAGCCATCCCCTGACCAACGGAGCAGGGAGCATAATAAAATGGGTGCTTCACACCACTAAGTTGGGGATAGTTTGTCACCCAGTATAGGTAACTGAAATGCAGAAAAACAAGCTCTACCCATTGTCAGATGCATCTGCTTCTGCTGGAATTGTTTCTCCACCAGATTTGGGATAATATCTTTAAAATTTTTTTAAGGTAAAATTATTGTCTTAGTAGGTTTTTTCCAACCTTGAGAAGGTGTAGCAGTAAATAGTTGATGACATAAACCAACCCACAGTATTAAAATTCTGCTTTAAATTCAACATTAATCCATTCAAAATTGACAAAATTTTCACGTTGAGAACTGATAGACTTGCCTTTTAATTCCATTTTAAAGTAGGTAATTAAATAATTGGCTTTAAATATGTAATTTTAAATGTTTTCGGGGAATTTAAGTAACTATGTTGTAGATTGTACTTTAAGAGAGTTTAATATCAATAATTTTATTTCATTGTTCACTGTATTTTTTAAAAGTCTTAATTTATATAATACCAAAACAATGATCTTTAAGAAGATAGAAAAACACAGCAGAAACCTTCCTTGCAACAGTCAAAGTGACTTCTCATTTTCTTATTAAAAGTCTAAATATTAATTGAATAAACCCTGAATGTTAATTTGAAATTCAAGCAATTTTAAATGATCTTTAACTGCACAAAAATATACCCTTCTCATGGATGTTAAAAATGCACATTGATAAAGATATTGAGGGGAAAATGGCATTAAAAAGCGGAAAGAGGAATTGTAAGAGGCAGAGGCCTAAAACTTTTTCCCACAGGACAAACACCAGAGTCAGAGCAGCAGGGAAAGGCCAGTTTCTTGCAATACACAAGAGATTATTTTCATCCTGTGGAGCAGCACACCGATTCCTTCCAGAAAGAAGATGACTTCACTCTAATACTGAACGAACTTAACTGCTAGTCATTCCAAACTGTGTAAAACCAAAATTCTTTAGGCTGCACTTTGGAGCAATGTGCTCTTAGCTATTGATGAGTGCAAACTAAAAACATCTGGCCAGCCGCCTTTTCTAGATGTAAAGCATTTGAATCATTACTCATTTACTTATTTATGTAAACCACATTCTTTGTATCCAAGACAAATGATAATATTAGTTACTTACACACCAGTGATACATAAATAATGATGGAGAAACAGGAGTTTTAGAAACAGGGGCTATGAAAATAATAGTTCTAACTGGAATTCTAAGGAGAATTTTTCCAAAATCAGATTAATTTTTTAAGAGTGGAGACCAGAGTATGAGGCACAATGAATTAAACGAATCCTTGGTATATCTTTTACTATCTCTTGATGGCATGACCTCACTTCCTGTACTCTTTCAGTATAGGCCTCACTTCCCACCCTATAATCATTGTGATTATCTTTCTGGATTAAAATTCTCCAAATTCATCTTAAATTGTGGAGGCCTAAACTGAATACTACTGAGCAATCAGCAAAATTATAAACTTCTTCATAAAAGTTAAGTTAGGAAAACTCCATGGCTGTAGAGGAAAAAGAACAAAGTGACATACAAATTCCGTTCTGAAATCAGAAACATTTACAAAACTCAAGTGTCCACTGCGGAGGCAGAAAATTAGAACCATCATAGAAATCTTAAGGTAATAGAAAGCAAAATTGTGAATACAACTTTAAGCTATTGTTTCTCTTTGTAGAGATAATACAAGCTAATTGTAAAAAATAGGAAAAAAGAAAGAAAGGAAGGAAGGTAGGAAAAAAGGGAAGGATAGGGGGAGGGAGGAAGGAATTAATGCTGAAGAGTATAATGGAGAAAAATGTCCCTAACTTCCCAGAAATGGACATGAGTTATTTGAACAACTCTTCCTAAGCTCGCTACACCCACAAGCAACCCGGAGGCAGATGTTAGCCAGATGTGCGCCACCCCTTGCTGCTGCTTGCTCATCCTCCCACGTTCACAGCCACTAAAGTGAAGACCTTGGTCCTGACATCACTTTCTAAAAAAGTAATCTCAGATTGCATTTAATTTTTACTTTTCTGGACGATTTAAAAGATGTGGTGTATAGAGGGGGAGAGATGGCATTAAACTCCATCCAGCGTGTGAGCCCTCTGACCCCAAATTCCCGTGGTGTTTCCCCTCCGGCGTCCCTTCCAGCCCTCTCCCCCTTCAGCTCTTTTCCATCCTTCCCTCACACTGTGCCCAATTTCACTGTCACCCATGTCCTTGCATTTCCACCCCCCACAATTTAACTGGGAAGAGCAGTTCAGCCCTGTGTTCATCTCTACCCCTGAGTTACTACTGGGAAGCAAGCCCCATGATAGAGTTTTGGTTTTGTTGTATCTTCAGCACTGAGGCTTTGTCCCTAAGATTATTCAGTGGGGGCCAGAGCCTGACTGTCCTGAGGGCTTAATGCTTAAGGGAGTGGTCATGCAACAGCTTGTATGGGAATCATATGAGGCCATTCTCCAGCCCCCTTGTTCCTCCTCTAAGAGGGTCTACACCACATGACTAGTGACATACTAGGGGAGGAAAAGTCAGGGGAGGGTCCGAACCTTAGGACCAGGGATGTGAAAGGTCAGGGGGGTCTAAACTGCATGACCAGTGACATGCCAGGGGAAGAAAGGTCATCCTGTGGGGGTTGTCTCTGTTTTCCCAGTTTTGCCCATTGTGAGGTGCCTGGGGCTTTCTGCCCTGGTGACCTTCCACACCTGGCCTATTCCATACCTACCACAATTTCACAGGACTGCTAGGGTGGCAACCAGGATAATGCACATGAAGGATCTAGCACAGTGCCTGATATGTAATTTGCACTCAATAGCATAAGGTATTTATAGTTGAAAACATAAAAATGGAAAAGACAAAAGGACAAGAGGAAGTCTACATGCCTTATAGACTTCAAGCATCCATTCTTTTAAATCCCAAGAAATAATGTAGTTCGTGTCAGAAGAGCAGATTAATTTTTTTGTTTTCAAAATTGCCCACATTGTCATATTATTTCAATAAAATTTTAAAATAAATATGCTTATGTGTTTCACTTCCAAGGGAGCATGCACCTAAGGCACTGAGTTTCCCTCCAGAAGAGCAGATGGATTAATTCAGAGAGGAGAGAGTAATGATTGTGGTGATGGGGGAATGAGTTATGAGAAATGATTAAAGATAAAGATTATGTCTGGTGTTGCTAAGTAATGGCTGAGGGGGGACCAATAATTGACTACAAAAATCTGACAGGAGAAATACTGAACAGGCAGGAGGAATTATTTAATCAGGTTTAGAACAGGATGGCTGGAAGAGTATAAAGAAAGAAAGAAAAATTTACCCTGGATGAGAAAGAAAACTTTCTAACAGTAAAAATTATTATTTAAGAAAAATCTTCAAGTAAAGCAATGGAAGTGCATTCCTAGGGATATTTAAAGTAAGGCTAGGGAGAAACCAAGAGAGTGGATGTGACAGGAAACCACAGTGCTTTGATTTAGCGCTAGCTCGGATTTTATAGCAGCCTTGGAAAAAAATAGGTCACTCAGTCACGGCGGCGGATGAAGCTGTGGCTCAGGCAACTGAGTGTTCGAACAATCCTGAGATGTCCTGCTTCCATGCCAGGTGAAAAACTAACCCAAGACAATGTCTGAGCCTTTAACACGACCTTCTCTTTGTGACCGAGAATTCTACTAGAGCACAGCTACCATGCATGTGACGGGGCTGGGGTGTTAGCAAACTACCTCTTGCTGAGCCAAAATTTGGAAGCCAAACAACAGCTCCTGAATCACAGGATACTACAGCTCCGAGGGAGTTGATGTAACCACTTCCTTTGAAGATAATGAATAGCTCTACTTATTGGGTATGTGCCATGTACCAAACAGTGTGTCAGATGTTTTATCAATATAATTTCTTTGGATTCTCCAAGCAACCTCAGTGGGTAGCTATTGACATCTACATTTTGAAAATGAGGGAAAGCGGTTGAGTCCTGTCGCAAGCTCACATGTCTAGTAAGAGCTGAAATGAAGATTCCCATCAGGCATGGGTAGTTCTCAAGCCTGTGCTTTTTCTCTCTACACGCTACTCTCTCAATACACAAAAGAGTTAGTGACTCACACAAGACCAATTTAGACCCCAGAGTGGCACTTGGGATCCTTGTTCTTGGTCTCTGTGCTTAGCCCACCTAAGTTACCCATCTTCTTGGGTCCCTGCCCCACCCTCTTACCCTCTCTTCATGATACAGACCAGAGGAAGAGAGAAACTATGTCTGTGATGTTATAAACTGGGGATTGGAGGAAAGAATGTACATGTGTAAATTTAGCCTTTTGATCTTTAGGGATTTTTATTCTATTCCAAAATTCATTGTATTATTCAACTGGCTAGTTCAATATTCTACTTATTTTAATTTTCTGAATCAAAAAAGTAGTTTAGTCCTGTTGCAATAAAGTAAAACTCATTGTATATGTAGCTCAGATGTGTATTTTGCAATCTAATAATCTATAATAGGTTGAATAATTAAAGTAGAAATAATAATGTGTCTGTGAGAGGCCTCACTTTGGCATTTTGCTACTTATATTTATAACATTGCTTCCTTGTTGTTTGCAAGACAGAGAGAATCTGTAAGAACAAAAACTGTGTAATGTACCATACAAGCTATTAATGTATTGCCATTATCTACTTTTAATATTTCTCTTAATAGGTTACACTCCCTCTGATGCATATGCCTCACTTTAGTAAAGTAGTTAATAAAGAAATGTTCTAAAATGAATTTATTAAATAACTTAAAGCTCTCCTCAACTCACTAGAAATGTCTTATCACGTATTATTCAAACTTTTCTTTTCTGAACCATCCTCCTATATATGAAGCTAGTTGTATCTGGAAGAGGAAGTCTACTTGCCTTACAGGCTTCAGGCATCCATTCCTCCAAATCCCAGGAAACAATGGATAAAGCAAAATCTTGTGAAACCAGTTAGTTTCTAGTAGTGTTTCATGTGTTAAAAGAAAAATGGATTGAGGTTGGGAGAATAAGGTTTGGAGAAAGTATTGCCGTTAGCCTTTTTATGCTGCTCTGTTGCTTGGTTCACCCCCGGAGACAAACAGAATGGCCATCTGGGTGATGTGCACATGAAAGGATCTCCTGCTAGAGAATTTGGCTTTTATGGTACAAAGAGGTGTTTCTTCTCTGCCACACTGTGGCTCAGGCACATATGACTCAATGGTCCCCACCTGTGTTGGCCACTGGAAGAAAGTGTAAAAACAGCTATACCCTATTCAGAAGAGCTGAGCATGACACGGACCTAAACGTTTAAAATAGGAGCACTCTGTTGTTGTTTTTCTGGCAGCCTTTTACAAATGGCAGATGTGCGCCTAGAGATGGGCCACGGAGCCACACCGCACACCTGAAAAGCGCTTGGAGGCCAGGGCGCCTGCAGTCCCTTCCCTAAGTCTCTGGGTCTGTTGGGCAGGGAACCCCTAGCAGAGAAATACTTTCTAAAAGTTAAGTCTGAGATGTTGTGTCCCAGACCAGATGGCGTCCTTTCCATGTCTCTGTATATTCTCACTTTTCTCCTTACTAGCAAAACACACAAGAAGGCTACCTTTCCTTTGACAAGACAAAAATAAAAAGCAAATAATTTCTTCAAGTCACCCACAAATTTAATTATTCTGTTATTCTATAGTCCATTGTAAAACTCAGTGAGTAACTGAAATATTATTTCTAAGACCAACATTAGTTTTATTTTTACATGAAGTAACTTTTTATAATTGATTTCTCTATATCCAAGGTTTCCATAAACACTCGCCTGATATATTTTGTCTACACAGCATATCTTCTAATGTTGAAGTTGCCTAACAATTATGGAAATTATACCCTTTTCATAAAATGCTTACTAGCTACACTTTTATTTTAACATAGCAGTCATAATAAGTAAATGTTTCCAAACAAAAAACAAAACCTTTACTATAAACGCATCTTATTGACCTCACCTTTGGTCTCTGTAAAAACAAGAATATTTGGTCATATTCAGAGGTAAAGCTGCAGGACCATTTCCACACTGGCTCAGATCTGAGGTTTCCGAGGTGGTACCTGTTGGCTGCAGGTGAGGGTGAAGGGAGAGCCACGAAAGTGGGCCAGATGCAAATAAACCCTCCCTTGTGAATAGCATCTTGGGAGTGTAAATTGTGTCTTCCTAATTTTGTAAAACAATGGATTCTCTCTAAATATTGTTTGCAGGAAAGTGTTGAACTGTGAAGATATCTGATAGTTCTGCTATGCCTCAGTTGTCCTCTGTCAGTAGTTGAGCGCTCAGCAAAATGCCCCGTAACCAGATGAATAGAACATGACCACTCTGAGTGCTGGCGACGTGGGAATAATCTATCCTCGAGGAAGCTTTATTTTCATCATTGTCTGTTTTAAGGAACTTTCAGATCAAATCCTCCTGATCCCCAGGTCAGGATGTCTACATTGACCATTCTACAAAAACAACAACACTATTAAACACTTGCCCCATCTCTATTCACATACCAGTAATTTGCCTGCTATATCTTTCCTCCAGGCCTTATAAAGGAATTGATTATCCATAATGTGTTGAGAATTTGACATGAAAGTAACACATACTAACAACTACAAAATTTGATAGCTAGTCTTTATTTAGACTTTACTATGTGTCAGGCACTTTATTCGCATTTTACATGCATTATTTCATTTCATCATCACCAATCCAATGCACTTGATAGATACTAGAATATCCCCAATTCATATATAAAGAAGCTGAAGCTTAAGCACGTTAAGTTACAGAAGGTCCTATGGCTTGTAAGTAGCAAAGGCAAAAGAAGGTAGCTGAAGGAGTCAGGTGAAGATCACAGGAATGCAAAGATCATGGAAAGGACATCTGGATGCTTTTCATAGTGTGCTGGGAAGACACCGGAGGTTTCTGAGCAAAACACATGATCTGATCCCTTTTTGTGTATGTGTGGTTAAAATAGACATCATATAAAATGCATCATCATTTTAATCATTTTAAGTGTAAAATTCAGCGGCATTGAAAACATTCACAATTTTATGCAACCATCACCATCATTCATCTCCAGAATTTTTCCATCTTTCCAAATTAAAACTCTGTGCCCATTAAACACTCATTCCCCATGCTCCTCTCCCCATGGCCTCTGGTAACCACCATTCTACTCTTTGTCTTTATGAATTTGGTGATTCTAGGTACCTCATATAAGTGAAATCTTCTCGTTCTCTCACCTGCTACATCCATAGGCAGAGCACATGCATATACAAGGCTTGCAAAGAAAAAGCTCTACTCACAGGCATAAGTTTTCAAATTACCACAAGAAATCTTTCCTAGGCAATTTCTATGTAGGAATGATAGGGCATAAAAGAAGGTAATGAAACATGGTTATGCAGCTTGCATACGATCAGGTGACACTCCATGCCAGAGAAGGCTAGAACAAAATCATCTGAATTTAGGCCAAGGTCTGATTAGTAAATTTCATGCTAGATGCATGTCTCAGCACATTCATGTTCCAGTGTAAGCTCTCTTAACCGCCTGGCCCCTGCTGAATTTCCCCATGCAATCTTTACCCTTAGGGACACGTTAGACCCATTCACCTTTTCTGAAGCATTACTCTCTACAGCAACTAGTCTGGAGCCAGGAACTGCCACAGAAGGACAGAGATGACCCGTCCTGCCACCCCTCCTTGTGGCCATATTGATGAACATGTCTATTACAGAGCCTGTCATTCCAGAGAGCCAAAGGCCAGGATGGGGGAGAATACAGCAGGCTCTCCTGCGACGGGGCAGCAGGCTCCCACCAGCCCGCACGCCTGGGCCCTGCTGTCTCACAAAAGCTATTAGTGATAGCGACGCAAAGCCTGCTCACCAGAGAGCCAGGCGGAGGGGAGAAGGGGCAGGCAGAGCACAGCATCCATAAAAATGTCCTTTGATACCTACTTTCCCTTCATGAAGAGTTATTTCTCAGCTCCTGGCACAGCCTGCACATAGGTATTCAGTAGATATTTCCTCCTGACTAAATTTAGTCCCCTGCTCCTAAAAGGCCACACCTACATGCCCTGTGAAAAGACAGCCCCTGTCCAAAGTTTCGTTACTCAGAATGTGTGTACGCAGATTAGGAATGAAGCCCTTTAGTTATGTTTATGAATCTCTACAGCAGGACATTAGCCTCCAAAAGCGCCTAGGAGACAGTAAAGACTATGCAAATCCAGGATCCAACAATGAGATATTTCTCAACTGTCACACAAATCACTTACATGGAGCATGGGGACAAGGGCAGGAGCAGGGTTTGGATTTTAAATAAAGCAAGTATGCAAAACCAGAGATGACAGCTTCAAACAGGAAAATCGGGAAGTTGGAATTTTAAGGTCTCCTCACTAGCTTATAATATATAAAACACCAGTGTTCGAGAACAAGTACTGGGGAAACACAAGGTTGGGGACATCGACTTTTGCTTGAAATGTACATTTCCTAGAGCCTGGGAGGAAGAACAACAGTGGAACTCTGCCAAGGGAGGAGGCAGGAAGGAGGGGGAGAGTTCTTTCATTAAGATCCATCATCTTTGACCCGAAATAAGTGCCCTTACCTCTCAAATGATAGTAGTATATTTCTCTCCTACTATTGGTAACTTTTACTCATTTCCCTCCAGTTTTAAGAGCAATTGGGGTTTTGGGGAGGAGGTGGCAAAAATGGAAATGTGTCTAAACTTGCTGACCCCTGCAAATTGTATATAATTTATTTAGGACCAAATAATATATCTGTATTTCATTGACCTTATGTCCAAGGCTTCAAGTTCACAGAAACCCATATGGGATAAATATGCATAGAAATGGAAACAGATATCCGATCTATCATCAAGGCAGCAGCCTGCTGTTAAAATACATAGTACTGACAACACTGAGAATCCCTTCCTTCCTCCTCTCTTCAACCATTTGTTTATTCTACACACTATTGGACACCTAATACCCTTTACACATCCGTTGCCAGCTGATCTCTCCGGGCCAGGCAGACTTTGTGCATTCCATTTTCATATCCGAAAACCTGGCTCAAGTTGAGTGAACTCGGGCTGAAGACACCGGGTCCACTCTCTGTGCTTGGGTGTCCCAGCACCTGCCAGCCGCACGTCCCCGGAATTGAGGACATCGTGTTTTCAATTTTCTTCAATAAAGCAATGAATCTGGCAATTTGCTGGCCTGCTTCAGCTAAACAGAAAGGACAATTTGAGAAAGATCATAGTTCAGGCCCAGTCAGACGGAAACGATTGAAAACAGAGAGCTGGCCGCGATGTTTCCCCAATGCAGCTTGCTGTCGCAGTTTGACTGACAAACTGACTTTTTTGAGGTGCTCATGCCCATTTCAGTCAGAGTTTATTGAAGGTGATTTTGATCTTCTCCATGAGGCCACAGCAGTGGCCGTGCCATCTGTCACCTTGATTGCATCGTGGATTCTCTGGAGAGAGCGCCATGGCTCCTGATCATTTACAGATTGTGCAGCTCTCCCCTCCATAAGGACCACATGCGCAGAGCCAGATGGTGAACATGCACGCTTATTATAAGTCTTTATCTCCGTGCAGGAAGGAGAGGAACCATTAGGTCTCCCTCAGGAGCCCCGCTCCTCTCTACCCTCATGCTGCTCCTCAGCAAATACAGTCTTCTTCAGCTGTCATCGGCCTACCTCTGAAAATTAAAAAAATAAACAATAATTCCATCAGCCGAGGCTGGGAAACCAAGACGGTGCAGCACAGCAATCCCCTCGCCTGGCCTTTCTTTCTTTCCTCTAATCCCCCACTCGACCGACTGTCAGCACTAGGTAAAAACAAGTGTGTTTGCAAATGCATCATTAATGTGTTGATTTTTTAAGAGATCAGGAGGGGCCACTGTTTGGAAATAAAGCGACGTGATCCTATCCTCTGTTATTGGGATCGCGACAGCTGTTGTATTGGTCTCATTCTTTTCCATTTAAGGATTTTCAGTTTATTTTACATATTTTTTAATTCTACAGTTGTTTCTCTGCAGTAATCCCAGGAGGAGGACCACCTGTGTGTCAATAAGGATCCAGGGAGGAATTTAGGTGTGGTTGACTGTGAGCAAGAATGGAAACCCCAAGTACGGTGGAAGTCTAGAAAATTCCTTTCAGTAAACTTTCCACTGGGAAAGAGGCAGCACAGAGGGCTGGGAACAGGTCTGGAGACCTGAGCAGGCGCACTCAGAGAACCACCTGAGCAGATCAGGGTACACCTGCTAAAAATGTGTTTTCTCCCAAACCACCATGGTCACTTGCTATTAGGGATTCATGGAGGTTCTAAAGGAATCCTAAATGGAACCATAACACGTGCAAAAATCAATACTGACAAAATAAGTATGCATTTGTTGTAAAGAAAGTGATTCTTAACTTTTTTATTTCATAGGTATGACATATATGTATCATACACATATTAGACGTACATTTTGTTTTTATGTATAAATTCTCCACCCAGATCAAGATATAGGACATTTTCAGAACTCCAGCAAACTTGGGATAAATATGTAAATAAATGCTCATAAGCAGAAGCCCACCTCTGCTGCTTCCACTGCTTTTTCTATAAACAATATGCCCAAGCTTAGAAGTCCTCTCTCTTTCTCTTTCTCTTTCTTTCTCTCTTTCTCATGTACACAGACACACACACACGAATGTGGTGGGGGGGGGGCTGGGAGAACAGGGCTTGGACTTTGCCACCAAGAACTCCTGCTCGTGGCAAAGCCCACACTAGTGAGCAGCTGGATGCAGAAACCAAGAAAAGGTTTCCAGTGACCCATGACCTTGAAATCTCACCTTCGTGGGTCATTCATTTAAAATAACTGCCATGTTAACCGAATGACTGCAATTACCAAACTCCAATATCTTTGCTCAGACACTAAATCTAAGTGATCCAGGTGCCTGCTCGCACAGTTACACAATCCCTTATGGTTTAGGCTAAAATGGCATGGGATTTCTCTATCCATGAAGCGCTAAGTCTTACACACAATCTCTTAAACACAATTTCTCAAGGGCCTGGTTCTTCCAGAAGGATCAGCCTTTGTTGGGAGCACAAAATAAGCTACAATGGAGTTATGAAAAAATGACTATGAGAGATCCCAGTGGGAAAACACACACACACACTAACAAGATGCTTACATATCCACAATTCCTAAAAAAGTAATCAAGTCCAACTCACTTCCTAAATACAAGTCCAAAAGTTATTCTGCATGTTTAGTTTACAGAATAGGCATCTTTCCAGTTGATATTTAAATGGAAGACAATAATGCCTCGAATAGGCCAACATCATTTTTATTTGTAAACCCATCAACTTCAATGATGGTAATGCTCTGTTTACATGTTCTGTGAAACAAAACAACTGCTCCTGACAGAATAGAGTCACTACTAAAATTTTTTAGAGGAAGAAATTTAGTGTGGTTTTAATCTAACACAAATGTTTCTCTCTTTTTTTTTTTTAACTTTGAAGCATCAAGGAATGTGTGTCCATAATGCTGTGTGAAGGTGTGGGTGTGTGCAGAAAACCTATGTATTTGATAGGCTTGTACGCTCACTATACTTGAGATTTTTTGCAAATGATATTTAAAGGCACAAAAAGAAAAAATAGCCAAGCCTATCTAAAATAATTTCTGGTCCCTGAACATTAGCTTCAAATAGATTGTACCTAAACACACGGATTTTTAAAATATCAGCATTCTCCTCAGGGTATATCATTTTTCTACCCGGCACAGATAGGAATAAGTTTGGGATTAGCCGTACCTACTTAAACAAATGAGCTTGACCTTTGTAACATCACAGCATTGTTCTGTGCTCTTGAAACAAACACCATCTACAGGAAACCCAAGTCACCAAATACAGCTCACACTACCGGAAGGAAGGAAGATAACACAGTGCATTTGATTAAAAATAAAAATGTGGTTTTATAAAGTGACAAAGATTACTAAGGCCCAGGAAAAGGAAAGGGAAATTGAGTGTGATTACTTAGTGTTAATGACATGCTAAGATGCGGGAAGACTTCCCGTCCCGCACTCACGTGGGGACAAGACAATGCAGCAAATCTGAAACGTTAAAAGTTTTTATTTCCAGTTCTGGTTATGCCACTTCAGGTGAAGCTAAGACCAAAAGCTCAATGCAGTGCTCCCACCCCACCCCCACTGGCTATGACCTTGTGTTCAGGGGCAGGGGAAGGACAGGGGGAGTGGAATCAGGCAGGGGTTGAATTGCAGCCTTTTTACTTGATCTTGTACTTGGATTGGTAGCTTGCTTTCTCCTAGCCTCGTATTCTCTATCTGCCAGTGAGCGAAACAATTCCAACCTCCCCAGTGAGGATTAACTGTGATGAATGGGAAAACATCTCGCATGTATCTGGCAGGTACTAAGCCCTTAAAGCAGGCTACAACAGAAACTAAACCAGAACAAATGCCATCACTTCTGCTAAAAGATAGTGTTGCAAATGCATAGATAATGCAATAATTAAGATTATTAGGGGTCAATGTAGGAATCATATTTTGTACGGCAGCCAGAATTAAAATGCATATTTGATGGCAGAGAAGTGGGCATGGTGGTGAGAAATAGAGACCTGAGGTTTAGCTCTAGCCTCCACCCGTCATTTGGTACTGTGTGACCTTGTGCACGGTACTCAGATTCCCTGTGTTGCAGTTCTGGTCACCTGAAAAAGGGAGTGACAATAAGAAACCTACTTCAGGATTAGCTGAGATAATGTCGGTAATATGCCTGGCAGATTACAAGCACTATAAAAGTTAGCCAGCCTTCTGGATGCTCGTATAGCTGTGAGATAATGGCTGGCGATTTCATCCTGTACTGACTATGGGTGTGGTGTAGTGATAAAATCTTATTGCAGCTCAAAAGCCCAGGAAACTGACCAAAATTCATTGTTCACTTTTATTTGCTGTTTTTAGTATTCAGTGTCTGCTAACTTGGCACTATTATTTATTTTATTTCATTGCTGCAAACCATACCTATAAACTTAGTAAGCTGTGTCACATCTCTCTCTCTCTCTCTCTCCTCTCTCTCTCTCTCACACACACACACACACACCATTCCTCATGCAGGGAGGGTGTACCTGGAGTTATCCAAACCCACAGCTATTCCCGAGAAAACACCTCCAAGTACAACAGTATAAGGAGGGGCATTATTTTGGACTCAAAATTAAAAGGCTTGGATATTGGTCCTAATTCCATCTCTTTACCTTAGGTAAAGCACCTATTCTTTCTGTAGCTGGAAAATAGATATTGGATTGCCTTTTCATTCCATGGGGTTGCTGTAAGGATCAATCTGTGAAAGGACTTGGAAAAATATGAAACACCAACCAAGCTTCAATATCAGGTATGGTATTACGTATTAAAGACAGCATCACTACCAAACATTAATAAGTATTATAAACAGATTAACGAAGATGTTATGATAAATGTGTAACTGTTAGGAATAACCTAGAGTCTAGCTAGAAAGCAAGAGCATCAATATCCACTGTGCTCTGAACCACAAGGTCAATCTGGAGACAGAGCTAAATTCTGCTCCAGGGTGTCCAGAGTTCCTGGATCAAGTGATTCTGATTAATAGAGGGACAAATAGGGCTCACATTTTAATTTTGCTTCTTCCTATCTTTGAATATTTTCAATATTAAAATGTCTATCCCCCAAATAGCATTAAGACCCAAATGAAAGTAAATCCAACAAAATCTGCTTAACTCAGGCTGCTTTAAAATAAGAGTTCATACAATGGGACAGTTGGTCCCAATCCTGGTTTAATATGTCTGCAGTACAAAGGGTCTTCACTGCCTCCTGTTTCTGCAGGAAAAAAAAAAAAAAAAGGAGCTTATTAAAATAAATGTAGAATAGAATTTAAGCTCCTAATCCAAATGGAAAAGCAATAATTGATGTAATAATAAAAATAATAAATCTATTTTAGACTATTTCTTATTCTTGCGCTATAATTTAATTTAGTAATATTCAAATTTCAAGGATTACTTCAGAGGAATATAAATATGAAAATAATGATTTAAGTTCCAAAGAGTCTTTTAAAGAATGCTATGACAATAAAAAGGCAGTTCTGAAAATAAACTCGAATAACCTATAATGAACAAAGTAATTCAAATCTAAATAGCAATAAGAAATGTATAGGCCTTTTCTTTCCTCTGTCATTAGAAAAAATTGGCTTTTGAAGGTCACTGATCATAATTACAAAATAAGCATTTTAGTATTTTTAAATAATAATATAATTATAAGATAAAAATTGATGTGTGTATATTTGTGTGTGTGTGTGTGTGTGCCTACTCAAGCCAAATTCAACTAGCAGGCAAGGATCACACATCTCATCTTGTGAATGGCATTAGATATCTTGTTCAAAATCTGATTAATCTGATTAAGCTCGTGAGTGAATAATCCTTTAATCCTCTCAAGAATACAGTTTATGTCTGCTGAGTGTCAAATTTAAGGCTGATAAGCTGTAAATACTGAAATTTAAGTGAAAGGAAGGAGAAAAAGGCAGCCACCCAAAGTCAAATTGTATTGCCTCTTTTCTGGAATCTGTCTTTTGTGGGTGACCTTCTTGGCTGAAACGAGAATGAGAAACATTAGGAAAAATAATAAATCATCCTCCAGCGGTGGCTATGTGGCAGCGAGCGTATCAGTCACCGAGGACCAATCTGCTAGCATGTGCTTCCCTTTTCCCAACCAGTTTAATTATAAATTAATGGGTATTGCCTTTTGCTCTTCATTTCATTCAGAGCAGAAATGTTTAAAACCAGATATTTATTTTATAGTTGGGAAACTATCTCAGAAGCTTAAAACTGCTAAATATTTTTGCATAATCACAAAATCAGGAAAATGAACATCCTTTCATGAAAATCTCAATCAGAGAACTACACTTTAGGGACTGTTATTGCACGTAGAATAGCAGAGAGCTCTGGCCAGGCCGAATAAAGGAAGTGCTTTGATGTTGCTTTAACACTGTGCCCCAAATTTCACTAATAGCGATGAGGTAACACAGTGGGGGTAGGAGATTTAAGGAGGGTGGGGGAAAATAAAAAGTAAAAAAGAAAAAAAATTCTTTTAAACTAACTGTGTTGCTTGCTTTGGGCATGTAACCATCTACTTTTAACTGAAATATAGACAGATCATCCCAATCAGAAGTGTATAATGTTCGTAGCCCAAAATGTGCTGTAAATCTGTTTGCCTAAAATATTTCTGTCAGTTATTTACAAAAATTGTCCCCTTCCTCTGAAAACCTTGACTAATGTCTGCTAAAGGGGCAAAACAACTGGAAGAGATTAATTTGCCATTCGACAGCTTTTTCATTTACTAATTTAACAGGAATCAAGAGGGTCTGGACTAATTAAAGTATTAGCCAGGCAACTGTACCTCTGACCCCAGAATTTGCCAACCTCTGCGACTAAAGCTTTCAGCATGCTAACTTCAGTGTCTTCCTTTAATGGCACACATTTGGCACAATCTGGTGTTTTCAGTCCTTTGCTTTGAATAAGGTAGGCGAATATCTCACCTGTCTGGCCCGTGTGTTATGCTCCAGGCCTTTCTTCTGTCTACTCAGGGTAATGGCTTATGTAATTGATTTGCTCTATGACCCGCTTTCCCCCCATCCTCCTTGACAATGAACTTGCGCCAGCGTTCTCACCTGAGGATGAACTGATGCCTGATTTTGCGGGCCCTGAGGACCGCAGATCTCCTTACAGCTTCTGGCCTGACAGTGACCCAAAGCCTGAAAGGGGAGGGAAGGGTTTCCTGCAAACTTCTTTCTCAGGCTTTACAGAGCAGACTGGATAACTGAGAAGAGTTTGCAGCCACCTCCATGAATGAGTTGTGGAGCTGAGGGGCAAGTGCCTGGAAATGAATCCCATGTTGGTAACGAACTGTGAGAGGGAATCATTGTGCTTTTGTTCAAGGAGTAAGGGCTATCTTAAAACTCCCAAGAACCAGATTTACCAACTATGTAAGATCATTTCTGAAATTATTTTAGAATAAACCTAATTACAAGTAAATATCTAAGAGAACAGGTGTACAAATCGCACCATTTGTAATGTTTTTCTTATCTTACATATCCTCTAATTTATCGTCTTTAGACCCTGTTCTCACCTTCTCATAATCACTCACTAATGTTGCAAAATAACAGACACACTTTTGTCATTCATTTACTTCTTCATTCATTTGATAAACATTTACTGAAAGTTTGTTAAGTGCATGGACATAAATATGCTATTATTTAAAATGATGTAGGATTCCCTTGGTATATTCCATGAAGAGTTCATAAAAAATACTACAGGATCATGGATGATATATATGATGAGGTCTTGCCAAAGAGCGGTGTGAAGTCAGACTCAGCTCATTCCTTGAGATTCAAAAGGCCATAACAAAAGCGTACTTGGTAAAGACAATGTATATGGGTCATCAGCACCCCACTTTCTTCTTGTTATGGTGGTTCCCATTCACCTGGTTTCAGATTCACCTCTTCTATTTGAGTTTTTATCAACCCTAAGAAAAGCCCATATAAGCTGATATAATCTAGAGAGTCCTAGGTGAGAAAGGGGGATTTTAAGGTATTAGAAGAAGTAAAAGTATATGACTGACCTTTAGGAAATCTAAGATCTTAACATTTATTTCCATTGAATTCCAGAGCCAAATTGGGAATACAGATGATAGGGTGGTAGAGCCCATTTTTACATTAGATTCAGAACTTAAATTGAATTAAAATAAAATAAAATAAAATAAATAATACATTCCGAGGACAAAAAGAAAATAGGAACTTAGAGTCTCAATCAGTCTGTTTTCTCCAGCCCATCAACTCTGGGCAACAGAAATTTAGACCTGCAGGTTTATCCCCATCCAGGCTGTGAGCTGCTCTGTTAATAAGGTTAGCTACACCAGCCAGTGATGTCTAGTTTGGTCATATTTTCTAGTCCATAAATCTGGGATCTAGGGTGGGCTCTCAGTCCTCAAATGACTATTGAGTCCCAGATTTTCTCTAAGACCATCAATATTTGCTCAGATTAAATAACCAGGCCTGATCACAATTCCAGTGTCCAAGTGCTCTGAGCCTTAGTCCAATTGACTATGACCCTAAACATTGCCTAGCTCTTGCCAATTCTTTCTTAGATGATCCTGGACCCTATTTTTTATACTTTAGTCAATGATTAGTCCTTCTTTCAAAACAGAAAAATTTCCCAAGAAACCATCATCCTCATAACTTCTGGAACAGCCATCATTGGAGGATTTCTACCATGTCCATCCACCAGATTATACTTGAATATTTGCAGTCACTTAGTTCTAGTTCATAGTGACCCATTGCAAACTTTTATTAAGGTATTGGCCACTCTTCCAGTTCCCAAGAGACAGCTTAATAGTTAGGTCAGTTCCCTTAGCCTATCGAGTTTCAGCATCCTACTTTTCCCCTTTGACTCATGTTACCAATGTCTTCATGGACAATCTTTCTTGAGTTATGCTACTAGGACTTATTGGGACAGATTTCTAAAGGATGTAAGAAAGCACAAATTAGTTATAGACATTGTACTGGTTTTGAGTTTCCTCAAGAATCGACTGATTCTGCCTTCTTCAAGACCAGCCCAGACCAAGAATAGACTTCCTGTGACTATTAAACAAAGAACGCATGCCTCCACCTTCTAAACTAAAATGCAGAAGTGGCTATTGGCCCAACACATCTTGAATGTATTTACTTGTATCAGTAATTTCACTCTTTAGCCTGTTGTCCTAAAATATGACACTAGTGACTTTATTGCCTCTGGCACTAAAATAACTATCATGTGGTCAAATGTTTTTTAAAAAATAGAAAACTGGACTTTTGCTTCTCAATTATATGCTTTTACCATGAACTTTAACATAATAGCATAAAAAAACTCCAAGGAACACATTAAATTGATTAAAATTGGAAAGCTGGATAATGCCATTATTGTTGAGCATATGGGTATATCGAAATCTTCATATGCCTGCTGATTTAAACATGGACTGGTGTAGACATTCTGGAAAGAGCGTGGTGGTAGTTAGTTAAATTAAATATTCCCTATGACACAGCAGTTCTGTTCCTCAATATAATCCTCAAAAATATTCTCACACCCTGGAAGACATACTCCATGATATTTATCACAGTGTTGTTGGCAGTTGTAGTAAGTAGAATGCAATCATGGTGTCCACACTAGTGGATAGGTAAAACATGAAAGATGCCAATTGTAAAGTACTCTGCAGCAATTAGAAACAAAGGGCTTCATGTACACAGCTACATGGATAGGTCTTAGCAACAATAGGCCATAATGATAAAAAATTAGAATGAGTTATCTAGTATAACGACACCTGTATAAATTAAAATACATGAACAAATGTTTTACAAGAACACATGAAAACACAAAGATATATCATCAAACACATTAATATGACTGCTTGTGGTAAGAGGAAAAATGAGAATGGCAGTGAGAAATTGAGAAGTGAGGATCAAATGAGATATGTGACTAAATGGATGGATGGACAGAGAATGAGAGAAAGAGAGGTGACTTACAAGTGAGCCAGACAGTTGGTCAGGAGAGAAGCCTGTGCAAACCAATTCTATGCTATCATGAACTAAGTATAATCAACTACTTTCTGTACTTAAAATCCACAAATTAAATAAAACTGTCCAAGAAAGCTGCTAAGTGTTTCTAAGACATTAGACATTATTAATGTGGCACACTTAGATTGAGATTAAAAACTAAAGACTGAGTTGTGGTGTTGTTCAACCTTCATTCAGCCTGTGAGACTTGGATTTGCCATGAACTTCATATCAGTCTCCTTAAGAAATTTCCTCAGTTACCAGCCAACAGTAAGAGTCTAGAATGAGACCAGTCCCCTGGCTCAGTATCTATGACTGAGGACCCATATGCAGCTGATATATGGCAAGCTGAACTGAGACAGCCACTAGCAAAGGGAAATAAACACGCTGTAAAGACATCTTAAAGTACCATCCAATAGTCCAATAGTACAGCAGACCCATACAACACTGCAGACTGCACTGTCTGACAGCTCAACCTGGTAAATGCAGCAACTGGACAAGCAACTGCTCTGGAAAAGCTAGCCTCTACAACCTGAGCAAACCCCAAGGCAGACTATACATATATCAATGGTAAACAATCTTCCCTGCTCTCGCTCCTACTTCTAGTCATTCACAATTCATGTGTATGCAGCTTCAAGCCCCAAGGTCACAACAAAAAATGATAGCATTATTGCCTTTGACATAATTCATCCTTCAGAAGAATCCCTCTTAGAGAACTCATATGTGAATGGAAGATTAACAGTCCAAGGCAAAGTTGTCCAATATGGTAGCTACTAGCCACATGTGGCCATTGAGACTTGAAATGTAGCTAATTCAAATTGAGATGTGAAGACCTAGTATAATAAAAAGGATACCCAATATCTCCTTAATAGTCTTTATATTACTTAAATGTTGAAATGACATTTTAAAAATGTTGGGTTAAATAAGATACATTATTAAATAACTTTCAGCTGTTCTCTTTACTTTTTTTCTTGAAATAGCTAGTAGAAAAATTTAATTACATCTATGGCTCACCTTCTATTTCTATTAGACAATGCTGGTCTGGGGACCTATATATTGATTTACGGCTTCTCTTTCAGGAAATAATGTGAAATTAAAGCCTGACTATTTCCTACAAAGTTGGAAGATTTTCTCTTCTAGATGTTATTTTTCACTAGAAGACTCAAAATCATGTTCAGTACCCTAGCATATCTTGTCACGGTAATTCACACTAGAAGCTTCTGACCTTTTCTTTCTTTTTAATTCTACCTTTTAGTCTCAATAGAGCATGATCAAACCACAATAGAACAAGAAGTCCATGTAGGTTGAGGACAGCCTATGAACACCCCAATGATGAACTGAATTACATTAAAATTGCTCAGATCTTTTGTGCCAAGACATCTGATAGCTTCCAGAAGGCCTCTTCCAGGCTTCTACTACAATCCTGGCATGAAATCTCACTGACAATCTAGGATGGGAAAAAAATGGAAACAATTTATACCCAAATATGTCATTTTCCGCAGTAAAGGAAGCAAAAAAATGGAAAACTCACTTATCTCTTACTCCCGGGAGTCAGTGTGATAGGAATTCAAGACTTTTTTAAAACTATATACTGCCTGGCTGGCATGGTTCAGTGGTTGAGCATCTACCTATGATCCAGGAGATCGAGGTTCCAATGCTGGTCAGGGCACATGCCCAGGTTGCGGGCTCAGTTCCTAGCCAGGGGCATGCAGGAGGCAGCCAATCAATGACTCTCCCATCACTGATGTTTCTATCTCTTCCTCTCCCTTCCTCTCTCCGAAATCAATAAAGATGTGTTTTTAAAAATTAAAATTAAAATTAAAAATATACTTTTTAAACTTAAAGGAGGAGCTTATATAATTTAAACACTAAAATGTCACCAAAGACCTTTATTAACTTGGGAATTATGGTATATTTTATAGTTTTTTACCATAAAAATATATCACAGCCCTTTTAAAATTTTTTTCCTTGGTTTGAGTCTGATCCCTAGAGTCAAACCCTAATTGTCAGGGGACTTGTTGTAAGTAATGGTCATTTGTGTTTCATAATTATCTTGAATCAACACAATTAGTTCCACATTCTGCTGTTTTCTTCCTAAGGCATCTGTAAATAGTTTTCCACAATTCCAACAAATAGATTTTGGCAATAATTAATTTATTTAATTTTAAAAAGTCAAATGACCCAAGATAATTTTTTACATTTAATTTTTTAAATTTTTACTGTACGTATTGGGGTGACATTGGTTAAAAAATTACATAGATTTCAGGTGTACAATTCTATAACATATCATCTATATATTGTATTGTGTGTTGACCACCCAAAAATAAAGTCTCCTTCCATCACCATTTATCCCCCCTTTACCCTCTTCTACCTCACCCCACCACACTTGCCCTCTGGTAATCACCACACTGTTGTCTGTGTCTGTGAGGGTTTTTCTTTGCTTAATCCCTTCACCTTTTTCACCCAGCCCCCAATCCCTCTCCCCTCTGACAGCTGTCAGTCTGTTCTCTGTATCTATGTGTCCACTTCTATTTTGTTGGTTAGTTTATTTTGTTTATTAGATTCCACATGTAAGTGAAATCATATGGTATTTGTCTTTCTCTGACTGACTTATTTCACTTAGCATAAAACTCTCCAGGTCCGTCCATGCTGTTGCAAAAGGTAAGCAAAACAAGATTTCCTTCTTTTTTAAGGCCGAGCAGTATTCCATTGTGTAAATGTACCACAGGTTTTTTTAATCCACTCATCCACTGATGTGTACTTTGGCTGTTTCCAGATCTTGGTTGTTGTAAATAACACTGCAATGAACATAGAGGTGCATATATTCTTTCAAATTAGTGTTTTGGGTTTCTTTGGATATGTTCCCATAAGGCAGTTCTATTTTCAATTTTTTGAGGTAACTCCATACTGCTTTCCACAGTGGTAGCACCAATCTACATTCCTACCAACAGTGCATGGGGTTCCCTTCTCTCCACATCCTCACAAGCAATTGCTGTTTGTTGATTTATTGATGATTTTCCCTTCTGACAGGTGTGAGGTAATATCTCATTGTGATTTTAATTTGCATTTCTCTGATGATCAGTGATGCTGAGCATTTTTTCTTTTCTTTTTTAAAATATGTCTTTATTGATTTGAGAGAGGGGAAGGGAAAGGGAGATAGAATCATTAGTGATGAGAGAGTCATTGATTTGCCACCTCCTGCATGCACCTGACTGGGGATTGAGCCCACAACCCAGGCATGTGCCCTGACCAGGAATCAAACAGCGATCTCCTGGATCATGGGTCAATGCTCAACCTCTGAGCCACACCTACTGGGTGAGCATCTTTTCATATGTCTTTATTGGCCATCTGTATGTCCTCTTTGGAAAAGTGTCTATTCAGGTCCTTTGCTCATTTTTTTTATTGGATTGTTTGTTGTTTTGGTGTTGAGTTGTATGAGTTCTTTATAAAATTTGGATATTAACCAGTTATTATATGTATCATTAGTGAATATGTTCTCCCATTCAGTGATTTGTCTTTTCGTTTATTTGATGATTTCCTTTGCTGTGCAAAAACTTTATAATTTGATGTCGTCTCATTTGTTTATTTTTTCTTTTGTTTCCCTTGCCCGGAGAGATGTATCAGAAAATATATTACTAAGAAAAATATCTGAGACTTTCCTGCCTATGTTTTCTTCTAGGATTTTTATGATTTCTAGTCCAACATTTTTAAGTTTTTAATCCATTTTGTGTTTATTCTTGTGTATGGTGTAAGTTGGTAGTCTTGTGTATGGTATAAATTGGTAGTTTCATTTTTTTGCACCTAACTGTCCAATTTTTCCACCACCATTTATTGAATAGACTGTCTTTACTCCATTGTATGTTCTTGCCTCCTTTGTCAAATACTAATTGACCATAAACGCCTGGGTTTATTTCAGGGCTCTCTGTTCTATTACATCGATCTATATGTCTGTTCATATGCCAATACCAGCTGTTTTGATTACAATGGCCTTATAGTATAACTTGATATCTGGTACTGTGATCCCTCCAACTTTGCTCTTCTTTCTCAAGATTACTATGGCTAACTGGGGTCTATTATGGTTCCATATAAATTTTTGGAAGATTTGTTCTAGATCTGTGAAATATGCCATTTGTATCTTGATAGGAATTGTGTTGAATCCATAGACTGCTTTGGGTAGTATGGACATTTTAATGATGTTCTTTCTATCCATGAACATGGTATATGTTTCCACTTATTTGTATCTTCTTCAATTTCTTTCTTCAGTGTCTTATAATTTTCTGAGTACAGGCCTTTTACATCCTTTGTTAAATTTATTTCTAGGTATTTTATTATTTTTTGATACAATTGAAAATGAGATTGTTTTCTTAGTTTCTCTTTCTCATAGTTCATTATTGGTGTATAAAAATGCAACAGATTTCTGAATATTTTTTGTATCCTGCTGCTTTACTTGGTTCATTTATCAGTTCTAGTAGTTTTGGGGTGGAATCTTTAGGATTCTTTATATACAGTATCATATCATATGCAAATAATGACAGTTTTACTTCTTCCTTTCCAATTGGGAAACCTTTTATTTCTTCTGATTGCTGTGGCCAGGACTTTCAGTACAATGCTGAATTAGAGTAGTAAGAGCAGACATCCTTGTCTTATTCCCAATCTTAAGGGAAGTGCTTTTACTTTTTGCCCACGGAGTATGATGTTGGCTGCAGGTTTGCCATGTATGGCTTTTACTACGTTGAGGTATATGCCCTTTATTCCCACTTTGCTGAGAGTTCTTTTTATCATAAATGGGTGATGTATTTTATCAAATTATTTTTCTGCATCTATTGATATGGTCATGTGATTTTTATGCTTCATTTTATTATTGTGGTGTATCACGTTTATTAGATTTGCAAATATTGTACCAAACTTGCATCCATGGAATAAATCCCACTTGATCATAGTATATAATCTTTTAATGTATTGCTGGATATGGTTTGCTAATATTTTTTGAGGATTTTAGCATTTATGTTCATTGGGAATATTGACCTATAATTTTCTTTCTTTGTAGTGTCTTTATCTGGTTTCAGAATTAGAATAATGCTAGGAAGTCTTCCTTCCTCTTGAATTTTTTAGAATCATTTGAGAAGCATAGGCGTTGGTTCTTTGAATATTTGGTAAAATTCACGTGTGAAGCCATCTAGCCCAGGACTTTTGTTGGGGTTTTTTTTTTTAAATCACTGCTTCAATTTTATTAGTTGTAACCTGTTTATTCAGATTTTTCTAATCTTCCTGATTCAGTTTTGTAAGATTGTATGTTTCTAGGAATTTATCCATTTCTTCAAGTTTTTTTAAATTTATCTTTATTGTTGAAAGAATTACAAAAATTTTCCCATTGACCCCTTCCACCCCACACTCACACCCCCCCCACACACCCTGGGTCTTCACCACACTATTGTCTGTGTCCATGAGTTATGCATTTATGTTTGTATGCATATAGTTGTTCATAATATTTTCTCACATAGTAGGTGCCCTGTGGGACCCAGTGGTGCAGTCTCCTTGATCACCTAAGCTGAGTGCTCCAGGAATGCCCCTTGTGTGGGTTATGTGCGCCCCCTTGTTGTAACTGAGTCTTGATTGCTATTGGCTCATTTGTGCATGAGGTCAACCCTCTGGCTGACTGTGAGGATCAACCCAAACTATAGTGTATGAGCTGCTGTGCAGGTGCTGACCACATGAAGCAGAATTTGCTTCAGCATGGTCTGGTGCCTGCCGAGATCTCCCTTTGAATATGTCACTTATTAAGCTAATTGTATCCTGCTCTGATGTCTAAAGCTGACCACTGGATGTGTTGGTTCTGTGGCCTCTTGGGAGGAACTCTGGTGCCAGCCATTGTTAGACGCTCCCTATGACTGGCAGTGGGCAACCTATTTAGAACTACAAAGTGATCCAGTTTGTGGCTGCCTCATCTGGTCCTGGGTGTGCACAAGAAGGACCGATCAGTGCACCAAGGCTGGCTTTTACCAGGACTGGGCCCAGAGGCAGGTCAGCAATAGTCCCAAGGCACCCCAAGATCCACCTCTGCCTGCTCCTGCCTGCCTGCTACCTATTAGGCTAAGTTACTGAAGGAACCTGTGGTGGTATTTAAGGTGCATGAGGTAGGTTCTCAATTATTCAAAAGGTGGGACTGAGTGGTGCTCACCAGATTGATATAGGTTCAAACTCAGTGCCAATGCTGGGTCTTAGGCCACTCAGCAAATGTCCCAGAGTATACCAAGTCTAGCTGCCACCCGCTGGGCCAAGATGGCTATTTTAAATGTGCCTTGCAGACTCCTCCAAGAATATAAGAAAATATTCTTCAAGGTGCCAGCCAAGACGTTTTGTCTTTCAATTATCAACAACAGTTCCACAATTTAGAATGTCTTTGGTCACAGTTTTAACATGGTTAAGTCAACATAAAGCTTGAAGGACATTTAATCAAAAAAAGAATGTACTATAAATGATTGAATGATTTCATTTTATTTTTCTGGACTATTTTTATTCACTCCACAATAATGTATTGAATACCAGAAAATATATGGGAAAACAAAGGTGATTGTCTCAAATTTTTCATGTGTTTTAGAATCACCTAGATTCTCCCTTAGCAATTCTGATTTAAGTGAGTTAAAAGTGGATTCCAGAAATGTTCACTTGTAACGACTACCCAACATAATTGAAGTGGGACTCAAAGCCCCCACTTTTGAGAAATACTGAGATAGGGGTTCAGATTCTATGTCTTAATCTTAAGAGAGGAGTGGAATATAAACCTTTACCCTTAAAGCAAGGGGCAGTAAAATGTCTCACATAATTTGAATAAAACCAAACGTGGAGGTCCTTACCCACCCACAGCTAAGTAAGCATGTTTAAGAAGGTGATAGAGAGTTGAGTAAGTCTACTTTCTAGAAAGTCTACTTTGAATTTCTAAGAAGGTTTTCTTCAAAAATTACTCTTAAAATAGTATTTTCTAATAGATTCTTCAGAAATAGGCAAATCCTCTACTGAGTGGTAAAAACCTGCAGATGGAAACCAAGCATAGAAAGTGTATTCTCTTCAGGCCACTTACCAGAAAGCACTGATGGCCATCTGTAGGGTGTGGCTACCAAGACAGGACCACTAAACACAGAGTCATTCTGTTGTGCTCTGCCCAAGCCCTGAGTCCCTTCACACATGCCATGTTCAGATACTTGCTTTGTTCTGTTGTGTTGTTTTCCCCTAGGATGATGCTTGGCAAATTTTAAACAGCGTGATGACAAGCTGACAAGCGAGGTTACCTGTTGAACTGAGGCCTGGAGCTGTGGTGGTGCTGCCTGCTGTGTTTTATAGACCTCCTCTCACAGAGGAGAGGGCAAAGGGGTATAGCATTGAAGGTTCATCCTTGTGACATTAAGTTTTGGATTGAGAGTCTTATATTTGTCATCTTAGTTTTATTAGGATCCTAACCAGAGAGAGATTTAAAAAATTAGAGTAGATCAGTACATCAATAAAATATCAAAGTACATCAGTATCAATAACAGGGTACATTAAGTATTGTACACTAATAAAATATATCAGTAAAACCCGAAAGACTGAAATTGGCAAGCCCCACTCTTGCCATAACAAAAACCAACACAAATCACACCTCGGATATAGAAATCACTGACCTTAGCCTATCAGAATGTGTCCTGCAGTGGCTATAGCACCCTGCTTTAAGGTACAATATCTTTTCTTTAATTTTTCCCAAATTAATATCCAGTAGCAGAAGGTAATTTCCCAAATCCACATTTGGCAACAGTAAGAACAATTTAGCCACTCTAAAGTCAGGTGGTGGCACAATAAGGAAAAGACATGAGGTAGTTAAAAATTTGAAATTGGTAAAATTAGATAAAAAGTTACGCTGTGTTCTGCCCTACATTTGGACTATCACAAGTGAGGCAAACTTTTCCAGGCAAACTGCTGAGGACTGCCAATTTAACAAGCTGTTCCATGCTGCAAGGGACATATTTATGGACATACTTTCAACAAGACGTACCTAGTGCTACCAAGCTGTGCTGTACTAAAGAGCAGAAAGAATCAAAATGATAGATTTAAAAAAATAAAGCATTTCACACATGGGTCCTATTAAAATCAGATCAAGTATTCTGAAATTTACAGGCAAAAATATTTAAAATGATGACAAGGTTGTTGCATGCTCTAAGACGAAAACACCCGGGAAATGTAAAAGATAAGATTGACACAGCATGTTTAGCTCAGGCTGTTGTACAACAAGGCTCTTGAAGGGGGAGAGGAAAAGCCAAACTACATTGTGAATATTCTCGTTTTTAATCAGTTGGGTCAACATGACTCTAGCGCTATTTAAAATCTAGGCTTACCTCATGAATCTTTTTTCAGTATAAAGATTGCTGTTCACAAAATCTTTCCAGAAGTATTGGTTTTATGTCTCTTAATTTGTTGATGGTCCAAATGTCACCTGAACTCAATACCAGTACTAGTTGTTATTTATTTAATTTCAGAAGCCATTGGCTGTCCCCTATGATAGCATTTCTCATCCTTGGGAGTGTGTTTGGGATAGTGGAAAGTCAGAACTGTTTTCTATTTCAAACTTGCTACTCATTTCTATTTCTGGGACTGGAGAGATCAGGTCAACTTAGAGCTCATCTTCTTTGTTCTGGAAAAAAATAATGATTTCTCTGGGGAAAGAGTATAAAAGAACTGGTGGTGCTGGTGGTTTGACAAGAACCTGGAAAGTAGCTGCTTTAATGATTGAAGTTATCCCTCACACATGCATTAATTTACATTCATTCAGTTTTGAATACAGAACCTGTGGGAGGAAAAAGAAACAGGACCAAGAACATTTTACTTTAATTATCAATGTCACTATAACAGTTTGGATGGTCCTAGGTGTTTATAAACATTGTTTCTATAAAAGGTCAAGTGGTGATTCTTTTGTGGGTCACAGGTCATCAACTCTGCTGCACAAAAGCAGCTCCAGACAGCAAGTAAACAAATGAGCGTGTATGTGCTTCAATAAAATTTTATTTACAAAAATGGGTGGGTGGCAGCCTGGATGTGGCCCTTGGGCTGTAGTTGGATGACCCCTGGACTTGGGTGAATCCCACAGAGGCTGCCTGCAGAAGACACAAAAGGACTTCCTAAGAGGAAAGGCAGGAGAAGGAAAGGGCAGTCCCAAACTGGTAACCAAACCATTGGATCAGGGTTATTGGAGAAGAGGACAGGCCTGAAGTGGCCAAGGCTCCATTCTGTTCTGACAGTTGCTCTGAGCTAGTTGGGTGCCCAGGGCAGAGCAGAGGTGGTGAGAACTGAGACAGCTGCTTGAGTAGGGCTCTAATCCTGAGGCTCAGGCCCCCTGGGCATGCTCCTTCCTTCTCCGCCCCACATGCTGACAAACCCCCAGAGACCCCAGGATGGTCTGTCAAGGGACAGGGCATCAGCCCTTAACCTTCTATTGTTAAACTTCTGGTGTTTGCTGTTTGTGATCACAACAGCAGCAGAGAAAATAGCTCTTCTGTAGTGGGATCAGATATTCTAGAATCTTCCTCTATAAGGTGATATCTCTATGAAGACTAAGCTCTTTGGACTGAGCAAGTTCCTTAGGGTCTTGGTCTTTTCATGGGATACCACAGGAAGAGAAGAAATTGGATGAAACATAGTTAAAATTTAAATAACTGAAGAAATGTGACCACATTCTATACCCTAACCTGGATGGTGGGGGAGACATTGACTGTAGGAAAAGTGTCTCCTCTTTGTTCTTTGGACAAAAGTATTAAGTTGATGAGGCCCATGATTCAGGTCTTCTCATTAAGACCAGTACTGTGAGGCAATCATTAAAGATATACTTAACTCAATGGATTAAAAGGCCACAGTGGGCTAGAAGAGGGTGGTCTCCAGAGACCTACTGTGGGTTCAGTAACAGAAACTATTTCTACTAGTCACTCTAGCCAACACCAAAAATCAGGACTTTATTTCACATTAAAATAGCTTGAGTCCTTTGGTGATTCATATTTATACACACTTTAGGGTATTCACATTGCACATTCGCTCAGTGATTGATTTTAGCCTCAGGACAGTGTGTGAGGCAGGCATATTACCCCATAGTTTTTTCAGATGAGGTAACTAAGACCCAAAAAGTTTCAGTGATTTGCTTAAGGTTCCGGAAGAACAAGTTACCCTGCTATGTTGGTCTCCATCTCAGGTCTGTTTATTCCAAATCACACATTCTCCCACATCCTGGCCGTTGCCACCTTTATTTTATAGCCTCTAGACCACACTAGCTGCCCAGTGTCTCAGGCACCTGCTGACTACCTATTCACCTCAGGCTCATCTTACTCGGCCTGAAATAAGGCAGAAAGAATCATAGAAGGGAAACTGGAAACACTCAACTAGGAAGACATGATTTCATGGGAACAGAGCCATGCAGAGGCCCAGCACATGCTGTGGAACCTTGGGCAGGTTACTTACCTTCTCTGTGCCTCAGTCCCTTATCTGTAGGATGATGATAGTACCTACTTTAAGGAAATGCAGTATGGATGAATTGACTTAAAGTTAGAAAGTGCTTGAAGCAATGCCTACTATACTATAAGCACTAAGCAGATGTAAGAAGTCTTGAGATGGAATCAGGAAAGGATATCTGGTCTCACCACTAAAAGTGTGACCAAGAAAAAGTTATGTCACCTCTCAGGCTCCTATTTTCTCCTCTATTAATAGGAGACAATATCTCTCCAAACTGCTGTAGATGAGAAGTGCTTTGTAGATGATAGTGCTTTGTAAAGTACTGGTCAGACTGTAACTACCTCAGTAATTACCTTCTTTGCATGTGACTTGTACCACCCAGTACAATTTTAGGACTACAAAACCGAAATTGTAGTGTTTTCCCTTATCAGAAATGTCAGCGAATGATTTATATAAAG